>NW_027469849.1:0-58358 GCF_051020765.1 Lasioglossum baleicum | reverse complement strand
GCTCTTATAATGATCTGACGGTCTGCCTTAATTTTCATACCTTCAACTATGGCGTCTAATACCAATAGTGTAACGCGAATTTACTGCCCGAATACCTGGTTTGACTCTCGGAATTGCAGGATAGGTGATTCTATTGACTTAGCCGTTCACTTCTCTACGATGGTTGAATCGCTCTCGAACGGCTTCGCCTTAATCTTCTAATCCATACATTAAATTAGGTGGTCGTCCCTGTAATGAATAGTAATGGGTTCCCTTGAACATGATGTTATACTCTCGATACATCGTTTTTGGGTCTCGGATGGTCAGGCCCTCCGTAAAATGAATGACGCAATACCAATGAGTAACTTTCTATAACGGTTTGACCTTGTATGGTAATATTTATATCGTCAAATAGGGTGCCAATTACCAACCCTGTTATGCGAATTTAAACCCGGAATGCCTGGTTTTGCTCTTGGTATCACAAGATATGTGAAGCCATTGGCATAGCCGTACGACTCTCAAGAAAGGTGGTAACGTTCTCCAACGATTTGAATCTCGATTTTTCTACTCAAACATGAAAATAAGGTGTCCCTCTGCCTAAATGTCTTCTGATTTGTTTTGCGCGATCAGTAAGTAGAACACACCCTGCAACATGTTAATATTCTCGGCAGGTAATGTATTCGGTAAAAAGAATGACTTTAAACGAATTGGTTATGACCTCCGACGGTTTGTCTCTCTGCTTTAATATTCAAATCGTGAATAAAGGCGTCTATTGTCAATACTTTTCAGCGAATTTACTCCTGGGCAACCTGTTTTGACTCTCCGAGCCTCAGGATAGGTGAAACTATTGTGTTATATGTGCAGTGTCACGAAGAAGGTGGTAACGTTCTCGAAATGTTTGACCCTCGATCATCTAATTCATGCATGAATTTATGTTGCTGTCACTAAATTGTCTACTAATGTATTTCCCTAAACTCGTAGCGATACTCTCGACACGGCGGATAGCTTCTCCGATGGTAAGGCATTCGATGAAACATTTTAGTTAATAGCGGGTGTGACGCTCTATTTTAATAATCAATCCGTGAATTAAGGTATCTATTGACAGTACTGTTCAGCGCATTTACTGCTGGAATGACTGGTTTGACTTTCGGAATCACAGGATATGTGACGCTTTTTACTTAGCCCTTTGTTTCTCACAGAAGCTGGTGACTCCCTCGAACGGTTTGACACTCGGTCTTCGTATTCATATGGAATTAGCTTCCCCGTCACCAAAATGTTTACTAATGTGTATTCCAAAGCACGTAGCAATTCTCTCGATGCTGCTGCTTGGATTCTCGGACGGGTAGGCATTTGGTAAGACGATTGACTATATAGAATTATTTACTGTATCACACGGCGTGACGCCCTATTTTAATATTAATTCCGCGGATTTAGGTCTCTATTGCTAATACCCTTCAGCACATTATCTGGTTAGACTCTTGGAATATACGATAGGTTGAACTATTGACTTATACGTTCGAATAGCAGAGAGGGGTGGTAACGTTCTCGATCGGTTCGGCGTTCACTCTTGTAATTCACACGTGTCGATAAGGAGCCATGCACTGAAATGAAACGAATTTCGGTCTCTGAACACGAAGTCATATTCTCGAAACGGCAGGTTAGCTTCTCCGAAGGCAAGTCTATGGTAAAGTGTATGACTTTATACAAATTGGTAGCGCTATAAAACAGTTCTCTACTTTAATATTCAAACCGTCAATTAAGGTGCTAATTGCCAATACGGTTAAGCGGATTTTGTTCCGGAGTACCTGCTTTGTCTCTCGGAATCGCAGCATAGGTGAAGCTTTTGACACGGCAGTTCGACTCTCGAAGATGGTGGTATCATGGTTCTAACGGTTTGACCCTCGATCTTCAAATACATACATTAAATTAGGCTGCCCGTCCCTCATGTGAATAATAATTTCTTTCTTTGGCCAGACAGTCATACTCCCGATACAGCGGGTTAGCCTCTCGAAAGATATGGCCGTCGGAATAAGTTAGACTCAGTTCGAAGAAATAATGTTCTAAAACGGTGTCACGCTATACTTTAATATTCAAACCGTCAAGTAAGGTGTCCATTAGAATAATGTTCAGCGGATTTACTCCGGAAATCCTAGCTTGACTTTCCGAATCACAGGATAGGTGAAGCTATTGACTCACCCGTTCTTCTCCCACAGAAGATGCTAACGATCTCGTGGGGTTTGACTCTCCTTCTTCTAATTCATACGTGAAGTTAAACCCCGTCACTGAAATGAATACTGCCGTCTTTCTGAGAACACGAAGTATTATTCTCGACGCAGCGGTTGATGTACCAGACGGTATGACCTTCGGAAAAGAGTTTAACCTGAATCATTAATATCGTGCCATATGTTAAGGTACCTATTGCCGATACTGTTCAGCGAATTTACAACAGGATTACCGTGTTTTACTCTCGGAATCACAGGATGGGTGATGGCATTGTCGTACGTGTGCGACTCTCAAGACGCGTGTTAACGTTCTTACATCGTATGAACCCTGATCCACCTATTCGTACATGATGTTAAGGTGCGCGACAATAAACTGTTCAGTAATTTTCTCCTCTGAACCCGAAGTTATACTCTCGATACAGCTGGTTAGCCTCTCGGGAGGTAGGACCTTCGGTAGAAAGTTCGATCCTATACGAGTAGGTAGCGTTCAGCAACGGTTTGTCTCTGTACTTTTATATTAATACGGTGAATTAAGGTGTCTATTGTCAATCCTGAACTGCGGAACTTCATCCGGAAGCTTGGTTGGACTCTCGTTATCACGTGGTAGGTTATGCTGTTGACTTAGCCGTTCTACTCTCAAGGATGTTGGTCACATTTTCGTTGGGTTCGGCACTCGACCTAATAATTCTCACGTGCATATTAAGGGTGCAGTTACAGAAATGTACACTAATTTTCTTCCATGATCACAAAGATATACTCTCGGTACAGCGCGATGGACTTTCGTTGGGTAAGCTCGTCAGTAAAGCGTTTGACTTTCTACCAATTGGTAACATTGTCAAACGGATTTACGCTCTATATTAATATATGTACCGTGAATTGAGGTGTCTATTGCAAACTGTTCAGCGGATTTTCTCCCGGAATACCAAATTTGACTTTTGTAATCTTGGAATGGGTTAGGCTATTGGCTTTGCCGCCCGACTGTAAGAGAAGATGGTATCGTTCTCGAACGGTTTGACCCTCAACCTTTAAATTCGAGCACGATGTTATCGTGTCCGTTTCGAAAATGTATGCTAATGTGTTTCCCTGGACACGAACTAATACTCTCCATGCAGCAGGTGAGATTCACGGATGGTATGGCCTTGCGTAAAACGTTAGACATTGCACCAATCGGTAACGCTCTCATGCAGGTGTGGCTTTACAGTCATATTCAAGCCGTGAATTAAGATATCAATAGCCAATACCATTCATCGGACTTACTCCGGCAATACCTGATTTGACTTTCGGAATCACAGGATGAGTGAAGATGTTGACTTAGCCTTCCGACTATCATGAATGGTGGTAACGATCTGGAACCGTTTGACCGTCGATATCCTAATTCATACACGAAGTTAAGGTGCTCGTAACTGAAATGAATAGTAATTTCTTTATTACAGCGGATTTACTACTGACATACCTAATGTGACTCTCGGAATCACAGGATAGGGGAAGCTATTTTCTTAGATATGCGATTCTCAATGATGGTGGTAACGTTCTGGAGCGGTTTGCCTCATGACCTTTCCATTCATATACGACAATAGGTATGCTGCTGCTATAATATAGGCCAATTTGTTTCCGTGAGCACTGCGCATGACTCCCACAACAGAGGGTTAGCTTATACAAAGGTAGTGTATTCGGTAAACGGAATGACACTATGCTAACTGGAAGTGTTCTCCGACGGATGGGCATACTTTAATATTCATACCATAAATTAGGGTGTCTATTGCCAATACTGTACAGCGGATTCACCTCTAGAATACCTGATTTGACTATCGGAATCACAGGATCGGTGAAGGTATTGATTTAGCCGTTCGACTCTCAAAGATGGTGGTAACGTTCTGGAACAGTTTGCCCTCGATTCACGAATTCATACATGAAATTAACGTGGCCACCACTAAAATATATACAAATTTTCTTCTGTCAACACGAAGTCATTCTCTCGAACAGGGGGCTAGGCTCTCAAAATGTAAGGTATTCGGTAAAAGAATGTCTTCATACGTATTTGTAACGTTCGCAATCGGATTGTCTATCGACTTTAATATTCAATCCGTGAATTGAGGTGTCGAGTGCCAAAACTGTGCTCTCGCTTTACACCCCCATATACCTAGTTTGACTTTTGGAATCACAGGATTCGTGTCGCTAAAGACTTAGACGATCGATCCACAATGGAGGTGAAAACATTCTCGGACGGTTTGATCTTCCCCCTTTATATTTCATACATGAAATTAAGGTGCCCTTCACTACAATGTATACGAATTTTCTTCTCTGAACACGGTGATATACTCTCGATACCGCGTGCCAATTTTTCGGTAGGGTGAGGCATTCTGTAAGTGGTTTGATCCTACAGGAATATGTAATGTTCTACAACGGCGTGACGGCCTGTTTTAATATTCAAGCCGTGAATTGAGATGCCTATTGCGAATTCAGTACAGCATATTTACTGCAAGAATACGTGGTTTAATCCTCGTAATCTCAGGTTAGGTGTAGCTGTTGACTTAGCCGTTCGAACCACATAGATTGCGGTAACGTTCACGAACGGTTTGCCCCTCGATATTCTAATTCATGCATGAAATTCTGGTGCGCGTCAGTAAAATATATAATAGCTTGTACCTCTGAACTCAGTGTTATACTCTTGATACAGCGGGATACGTTCTCGGAAGGTTACTTATTCTGTATAAAGAATGACTTTATAACAATTAGTAATGTTCTCAGACAATTTGACTACCTACTCTATTGCTCATGCCGATAGTTCAGGTGCCAATTTCTAATGCTGTACAGCAGATGTACTTCTAGTGTTCCTGGTTTGACCAGGATAGGACATGGTATTCACTTAGCCGTTCGACAGTCATAGAAGGTGGAAACGTTCTCGAGCTGTTTGACACTCGGTCTTCTAATTCGTACATGTAGTTATGGTACCTGTCACTAAAACGTTTACCAATTTGATCCTCTAAGCACGAACTTATACACTGAATACGGTGGGTTAGCTTCTCAGAAGGTAGGGCTGTCGTTAAATTGCTTGATTCTATACAAATTGGTAACGTTCTATAACAGTTTGACGGTCTGCAATAGCATTCAAACCGCGTATTAATGTATCCACTGCCAATATGGTTGAGCAGATATACTCCAGGCATACCTGCTATGACTCTCGGATGCACAGGATATGTTAAGATAGTGAGGTAGCTGTGCGACGCACGGAAAAGGTGAAAACGTTTTCAAACGCATTGACTCTCGGTGTTGATATTTATACACAAAAATGTGGTGTCCGTGCACTAAAATGTCTACAGATTTGTTTCCGTGAGCCACAAGCGTGCCACTCGCTTCAGCGTGTTCAGTTCTCGAAAGGTAATGTATTCGGTAAAAAGAATGACTTAATACGATTTGATAATGTTCGTCGAAGGCTTGACACCCGATTTTAATAATCATACAGTAAACTATGGGTTCTATTACCAATACTGTTCACTCGGATTTACTCCCGGAATTCCTGGTTTGATTGTCGGAATCGCAGGATATGTGAAACTATTAACTTAGCCTTTTGAATCCCAAATAAGGTGGGAACGTTCTCGAGACGTTTGCATCTCGAGCTTCTAATCCATTCATGAAATTAGGGTGCCCGTTGCTAAATTGTGAAGTAATGTGTCTCATTCAGCACAAAGTTATACTCTCGGTAAGGCGGGTTTGGTTCACGGTAGGTAAGATATCATATAAACAGTATGTCGTTATGCCAATTGGTTGCGTTCTCAAACGATTTGTCGCTATACTTTAATATTTAAACCTGGAATTAAGGTGTCCATTGGCAATACTCGTCAGCGGATTTACTTTGATATTACCTGATTTGACCCTCGAAATCACAGGATAGGTGAAGCTATTGACTCATCTGTTTGACTCTCAAAGATGGTGGTAACGTTCTCGAAATGTTTGACCATCGAGCTTCTAAATCATACATCAAGTTAAGATGCCTGTCACTAAATTAATACTAGTTTTTTTTCTCTGAACACTAACTTATTCTCTCGATAAAACCGGTGGGGCATGCAGAAGGTAAGGCCATCGGCAATACGTTAGACCTTTATAACAATTGGTAACGCCTTCAAAAGGTTTGTCGTTCTGCTTTAATATTCATACCGTGAACTAATGTGTCTATTGCCAAGACCTTTCAGCGGAGTTGCTCCCGAAATACCTGGTTTTACTTCTTTAGATGACAGGATGTATGAAGCTATTGACATAGCCGTTCTAATCTCAAAAAAGTTGGTATCGTTCTCACAGGGTTGGACCCCCGATCTTCTAATTGATACACGAATTTAAGGTAAGGTCACTAAATTGTACTCCAATGTGTTTGCCTATACACGTAGCTATACTTTCGATACGGCGGGATGCATTCTCTGACGGTAAGGCAATCGGTAAAACGTCTGACTTTATAGCAATTAGATCCGTTCCCACAGCGTGTGACGCTCCACTTCAATATTCATTCCGCGAATTTAGGTATCTATTGCCAATACTCTGCAGCGCATGTACCCTCGGACTACCTGGTTAGACTCTCGGAACCGTGGGATTGGTGGAGCTATTGACTTATTCGCTCAACCCTCAAAAAAGGTGGTAACATCCTCGAACGGTTTGACGATCGATCTTCTAATTCACTTGAAGTTAACGTGTCAACACTGAAATGAATATTAATTTCTTTCTCCGAACACGAACTCATTCCCCGATGAAGGCGCTAAGGTCCCGGATGGTAAGGCCTTCGTTAAAGCGTTTGACTTTATACAAATTGGTCACGCTCTCATACGGTATGACGCTCTACAGTAATATTCAGGGCGTGAATTCAGTTGTAAGTATCCAATACTATTCAACGAATTCACTCCAGGAATACATGGTTTGACTCTCGGAATCGCAGGATGGGTGGAAGCTATTGACATAGCCATTTGTCTCTCACGAAAGGTGCCAACGTTCTCGAGCGGTTTGACCCTCGATCTTCTAATACATAAATGAAGATGAAGTGCCCGTCACTGAATTGAATAATAATGTCTTTCTCTGAGGACAAACATATATTCTCGATGAAGGTTCTGAGGATCGCGGAAGGTATTGCCTTGGGTAAAAATCTTGACCTCATACACGTTGGTAACGTTCACAAACGGTTTGACGCTTTACTTTGATATTCAAACCATGAATTATGGTGTCTGTTGCCATTACTGTTCAGCGACTTTACTCCTAGAATGCGTGATCCGACTCACGCAATCACACGATCGGTGACACTATTGACATAGGTATGCGACTTTCAAAGAAGGTGGGATCGTTCTCCAACCGGTTAGATTCTCTATTTTGCTATTCAAAAATGAGAAAAGAAGTCCTGTCTGCTAAAATGTTTCCTGATTTGTTGCTGTGAGCACTAAGCATATCTCTAATTATAGCGGGTTCGGTTCTAGGGAGGTAAGGTGTATGGTGTTACAACCTATTGTATCGTTCTCCTGCTGTGTGACGCGGTACTTCAATATTCATACAGTTGGTTGAGGTGTATATTGCCAACACAGCGCAGAGAATTTACTCCTGAAGTACCTGATTTGCATCTGGGCGTCGCAGGATAGCTGCAGCAATTGACTCAGATGTGCGACTTTCAAAGAAGGTGATAACGTTCCCGAACGGTTTGACGCGCGCTCTAGTTATTCATCCATGAAACTAAGGTGCACACCACGAGAATGTATACCAATGTGCTTCTCTGATCACGAAGTTGGTCTCCCGATACAGCGGGATTCGTTCTCGGAAGGTAACTTGTTCTGTAAAAAGAATGACTTTATAACAATTAGTAATGTTCTCCGATGATTTGACTCCCTACTATAATACTCATGCCGAGAATTCAGGTGTCAGTTTGCCAATGCTATACACGTCATGTACTCCCAGTATTCTTGGTTTTACACTCGGCATCCCAGAATAGGTGAAGGTATTCACTTAGACGTTCGATATTCAAAGAAGGTGGTCACGTTCCAGAACCGTATGACACTCGACCTTCTAATTCATACATGAAGTAATGGGACCCGTCAACAAAATGTATACTAGTTAGCTTCGCCGAACACGAAGTTATACTATCCTTACGCGGGTTTGCTTCTCAGCAGGTACGGCTCTCGATGAGAAGATGGAATCTCTCCGGGTACGTAAAGTTGTACAGCTGTGTGGTACTGTTCTTTACTAGCTGTACCGGGAAGTAGGGTTTTTAATCCCGATACTGTACAGCGGATTTACTCAGGAATGCCTGGTTTGACACTCGGAGTTACAGGATAGGTGAAGCTGTTGACATAGCCGGTCGTCTCTCACAAAAGGTGACAACGTCCTCGAGCAGTTCGGTGCTCCATATTCTATTTCATATGTGAATTTAACGTGCCGTCACTGAAATGAAGACCAATTACCCTCGATGCAGCAGGTTAGATTCACTGCAGGAAAGGCCTTCTACAAACTTTTGACAGTATACCAATGGGTAACATTCTACAAGGGATAGACCTGTGTACTTTAATATTCATACGATGAAATAAGATACCCATTGCCAATTGTGTACAGTTTGTTGCCTCTCGGAATGCCTTCGTCGTCCTACGGAATCACATGGTATGTGAAGCTACTGACTTAGCGCTCGAATCTGAGAAAAGGTGGTAACGATCTCGAACGGTTTGACACACGATCTTCGAATACATTCATGCAATTCAGGAGCCCGTCAGAAATACTAATAGTAATTTGTTCCACTGAGCACGAAGCAACACAATCCCTGCTGCCAGTTTATGTTCACGGAAGGTGAGGTAATCTGTAAAAAGAATGACTTTGCACCTACCTGTAATGTTCACCAGAGGTTTGACTCTCTACTTTGAAATACATGCGGTTAATTAACGTTTCTATCGCCAATACTGCCACGAGGATTTACTCCTGGAATACCAGCATGACAACTATGGGTTAAGTTGTTGACTCAGCGTTTCGGCTCTAAAAGGAGGTGGTAACGATCTCGTATGATTTGACACACGATATTCTAATTCGTACGTTTAAAACATGGTGCCCGTCACTGAAATGGTTACAAATTTCTTTATTTGAACACGAAATTTCACTATCGATGTCGTGGGTGCTGTTCTCGGAAGGTAAGTTCTTCGGTAAAACTGTTGACTTTGTACCAATTGGTTGCGTTCTCAAACGGTGCAACGGTGTATTTTAATATTCAAGCCAAGAATAAAGTTGTCTATTGCTAATACGTACTGCACATTTACTCCGGCAATTCCTGGTTTGACACTTTGGATCAAATGATAAGTGATGCTATTGACTTAGCCGTTCTACTCACAAAGAAGGTGGCAACTTTCTTGAACGCTTTGACACTCGAACCTCCTATTCATACATGAACGATGGTGTTCGCCGCCAAAATGTATACTAGTGTGTTTATCTAAACACGGAGTTATACTATCAATACGGCGGGTTAGATTCTCGCACGTAAGGCTTTCTGGAAAACGATTGACTTTATTGCATTTGGTGACATTCTCAAACGGTTTGACGCTCCACGTTAATATGGAAACAGTGACTTGAGGTGTCCTATTGCCTGTCCAGTTCAGCGGATTTACTCCCGAATTACCCGATTTGACTCTCAGAATCACAGGATAGGTGAAGCTATTGACCTAGCCGTTGGAATCTCAAAGTGGGTGGTAACGATTTCGAACAGCTTGATGATCTAAGTTCTAATTGATACATGAAATTATAGTGCTCGTCACTAAAACGTATACTAGTTCGTACCTCTGAACACGGTGTTATACTCCCGATACAGCGGGTCAGATTTTCGGGCGGTAAGGCATTCTGTAATAAGTTTAATCCTACTGGAATAGGTAATGTCTACAACCGCTTGACGGGCTGCTTTAATATTCAAACCGTGAATTGAGGTATCTATTGCCAATACTGTGTAGCGCGTTTGCTCCCGGAATGTCTCTTTGACTTTCCAAATCACAGGATAGATGCTGCTATTTAGTTAGCCTTTCGACTCTCTCAGAACGTGGCAACGTTCTCGAACTGTTTGACCATCAACAATTTAAATCATACATGAAGTTACGGTGCCCGTCACTGAAAGGATATTAATTTTTTCTTCTGAGCATGAAGTTATCATGTCGATTCAGCGGGTTAGTTTTCCGGACTGCAAGGTCTTCGGTAATGAATTTGAATTTATAGTAATTGATAACGTACTCTCACGGTGTGACGTTCTACATTACCAATCAAACCGTGGATTAGGGTGTCTATAGGTAATACCCTTCCGGAATGTGCCCACCTTCTTTGAGAGTCGAATGGCAGAGTCAATAGCTTCAACGGTAGTTGTGATTTCGGAGTCAAGCGTGGTATTCCAGGAGTAAATCTGCCGAACTGTAACGGCACTCACACCAAAATTCTCGGAATATATATTAAAGTACAGGGTCACACATTTGTACAACGTTACCTATTGGAATAGAGTCTACCTTTTCACCGAAGGGCGTGCCTTCCGAGAAACTAACCCGCTGCATCGAGAGCATAACTTCATGGTCAGAGACGGATAATAGTATAAATTTTAGTGACGGACAACTTAACTTCATCTATAAGTCACAAGAACGATTGTCAAACAGTTCGAGAACGTTGGCAGCATAGTTGAGAATCGAACGCCTTAGTTATTAGCTTGACCTATCTTATGATTCCGAGAATCTAACCAGGTAATCCGAGGGTAAATGCGCTGAAGAGCATTGGCAATAGATTTCTTAATTCGCTGTGAGAATATTGAAATAGAGCGACACACCGTGTGGGAACGTTAATAATTGCTATGAAGTCAAACGCTTTACCGAATGCCTTACGGTTCGAGAAGGTATCCCTCCGTATCGAAAGTATAGCAACGTGCTCAGAGACTCACATTTGCATATATTATAGTGATTTCATCTTAATTTCATTTAGAAGTTAGATGACCGAGGGTACATCAGTTCGTGACCGTTACTACATTCTATGATATCCTAACAGAATACGACATTCGTGTCAAATATCGTGTGTTTCCGAGAGTCATACCATGTGTTCCTAAAGTAAATCCATTGAATAGTGTTGGCAATACACACCTTAATCACGGTTTGAATATTAAAGAGAACATTGCCAAATGGTATGTAGTCAAACTTTTTACTGGATAACTTGCCTTCCAAGAACCGTACCAGTTGTTGCGAGTGCCAGGCTTATTAATCACGGAATCAGATCAGTAGACAATTTAAAGAGACGGACACCTTATTTTTATGCGTGAATAGAATTATCGCGAGTCTCACCGATGGAGATCGATACAACCTTCTCCTAGAGACGAACTCCTAATTCAATAGCTAAACTTATCCTCAGAATCCGAGAGACGAAAAGGTATTCCGGGTCTAAATCCGCAGAACAGCATTGGGCTTAATCACCTTAATTCACGGTGTGATTTTGAAAGTAGGGCTTCAGTCCGCTTGAGAGCCTTACCAATTGGTACAAAGTCAAACTTATCCCTGAAGACCTAACCTCCGAAATGCTCACCCGCTGCATCGCCAGTATAACTTCGTGTTCAGAGAAAGAATTAGTCTTCATTTCCGTGACGGGCACTGTATCTGTATGTATGACGCAGAAAATAGAGTGTCATACCGTTCGGGAACGATACCTGCATCTTTGAGAATAAATCAGCTAAGTTAACAGCTTCACCAATCCTGTGATTCCTAGAGTCAAACAAGGTATTCCGGTACAAAATCCGCTGCACAGTATGGCAATAGATACCTTATTTCGCAATATGAATAATAAAGCGGCGCGTTAAAACGTAGATGAACGTTGCGTACAATTATAGAGTCACACTCTTTAAACAAAGGCATAGCTTACGATAAGCGAACGCGCTGTATCGAGGGTACGTCTTCGTGTTCAGAGAAGCAAATTATTATATTTCTTGGTTTCGGGCACTTTAATTTCATGTATGAATTTGAAGATCGATGCTCATACTTTTAGAGAACGATACCACCTTCTTTGAGAGTGGTATGGCTAAGTTCAAAGCATCACGAATCCTGCGATACCGAAAATCAAGGTATGTATGTCGGGAGTAAATTCTCTGTAGAGTATTGGCAATAGTCGCCCGAATTCACGGTATGAATATTAAAGTAGAGACAATCCGTTCGACTACGTTTCCAGTTGGTATACAGTTAATCGTTTTACCGAAGAACGGTAAATTCGAACGGATATGAAAGTAGCTCCACCTCTCCTGTGATACAGAGTGTTAAACCAGGTATGCCAAAAGTAAATCCGCTGGAGAGTATTAGTAATAAACACCTTCATTCACGGTTTGAATATTAAAATGGAGCGTCATACCGTTCGAGAAAGTTACCGCCGTCTGTGAGAGACGAGAGGATAAGTCAATGGCTTCACCTATCCCATGATTCCGACAATCACCCCGGAAACCTGAGAGTAAGTTCGCTGAAAGTATTGCCAATAGACACCTTATTTCACGGTTTGAATAAAAAAGAAGGGAAAACATTTTGAGTGGATCGCCAATTGGTATAAAGTCAAACACATTACCGATGACCTTATATTCGGAGAAGCAAACTCGCCGATACGAGAGTATAACACCGTATTCAGATTTACCAACTATTGTACATTTATCGACGAGTACCTTCATTTCATGCATGACTGAGAAGATCGAGTGTCAACCGTTATAAGGACATTACCATCTTCTGTGAGAGACGAACGGCTAAGTCAATAGTTTCACGTATCCTACGATTTCGAGAGTCATACCAGGTATTCCGGATTCTAAATCCGCAGGACGGATTGGCAATAGACACCGTTGTTAACGGCTTGAACATTGAAGTAGACCGCCAAACAGTAAAGGACGTTATCTATTGGTATAGAGTCAAACACTTTACAGATAGACTTGCATTCGGAGAAGATAACCTGCCGTTTCGAGAGTATAACTTCGTGTTCAGAGAACGAAATTAGTATTCATTTCAGTGACGGGCACCTCAATTTCATGTCCGGATCATATGATGCAGGGCCAAACCGCTCGAGAACGTTGCCGCTTCTCTGGGAGTCGAACGTCTGAGTCAATCACTCTACCTATCCTGTGATTTCGAGTGGCAAACCGGATATTCCGGGATTAATTTCGATGAAATGTTTAGGCAACAGACCCATTCGTTCACGGTCTGAATATTGAAATAGGGCGTCACACCGTGTAAAAACGTACCAAATGCCACAAAGTCAAACGCATTTCCGAAGACCTTTCCCTCCGAAAAAATAACCCGTTGTATCGAGAGTATAACATCATGTTCAGGGGAACATATTACGATACTTCATGGAGACGATCACCTTAATTTAATGTATGGATTAGAAGATTGAGGCCAAGCCGTTCGAGAACGATACCACCATCCTTGAGAGGTGAACGGCTAAGTTAACAGAATCACATATCCTGCGATTACGAGAGTCAAACCTATTATTCGGGCAGTAAATTCGCGTTACAGTATTGGTAATAGACGCCATAGGTCAAGGTCTTGGTCAAGGTCTATTATTAATACTTTACCATCCGAGAACCCAACACCCTGCAGCGACTGTGCTCCATATTTTTCACGTTTACAAATTAGTAGTCATTTCATCAGACGGATACATTATTTTCATCCATACATAGGAATATCGAGGGCAAACCGTGCGAGAACGTAACAAGCTCCTATGAGAGTGGCACTGCTACGTCAATACCGCCAACTGTTCTGTGATATCGAGAATCAAACCAGTTATTTCGGGAGTATATCCGCTGGTTAGTATCGGCAATAGACAAATTAATTCGCAGTCTGAATATTAATGTAGTGAGTCAAACCGTCGGAGAACATTAACAATTTCTAGAAAGTAATACTTCTTTATTTTTAACCAACACCTTTCCATCCACGATCCTATCCCGATGTTGCGAGTGTCTTGCTTCGAGCTCACGGAAATAAATTATTAGACGTTTTAGCAGTCGAACGCGTTACTCTTTTGTATGAATAGGAAAATCGGGAGTAGAACCTTTCGATATCGATATTATCGTCCTTGAGAGTCGAACGTCTACGTCACTGGCTTCAACTATCCCGTGATTCCGAGCTTCATACCGAGCATCCCAGGTGTAAATCCGATGTACATTCTCGGCATTAAAATCCCTACTTCCCGGTGTAAAATTTAAAGTAGAGTTTACACAGAGGTACAAATTTACCTACTGGTATTTAGATTAAATATTCACCGAACGTCATACCAACCGCGAGAATAGCGCGCCGTTTAGAGAGCATAAAGTCGCGTCTAGAGAAACACATTAGTGTACATAATATAGATGGTCACCATTATTCAGAGCATGAATTATACGATCTCGGGTCGAACCTTTGCAGAGCTTTACCACGTTCGCTGAGAGTCGAACGGCTAAGAAAATTCCTTCTGCTATCCTGTGATACCGAAAGTCAAACCAGGTATTCCGAGAGCGCATCCGGTGGATAATATTGGCAACAGACAGCTTATTTCACGGTATGAATACTATGGTAGGGCGTCAAATGGTTATAGAGCTTTATCTTTTGGCGTAGAGTCAAATTTTTTACCGGAGGCCATACCCTCCGATGAGCCTATCACGCCGTAGATAGTGTCCTGCTTGGAGTTGGCGGAAACATATTAGCAGAAGTTTTAGCAGACGGACACCTTATTTTCATGCATGAAAAGAAAACGCGGGTGTAAATCAGTTCGAGAGCGTTACCACCATCTTTGAGAACAAAATCGGTCAAGTCCGTGGCTGCAACCACCTTGTGATTCCGAGAGTGAAACAAGTCATTTCGGAGTAAACCCGCTGAATTTGATAGGCAATTGACACCGTAATTCACGGAATGAGCATTAAAGTAGAGAGTCATACTGTCGGAGATCATTATCAATTGGTATAGAATCACTTCTTTTACCGAAGTCCTTACCTCCGAGAAGCCCAACCCGCTGCAGCAAGTGTCTTCCTCAGTGCTCATGGTAGCGAATCAGTATCATTTACTCCGGGCATACATTGTTAGACTCTTAGAATATTGGAATACGTCAAGCTATGGATTTAGTCATTCGTCTCGCAAGAAAGTGGTAACGTTTTCGAAGGGATATACCCTCGAGCTTCTATTTCATACGTGCAGTTAAGGTGCTCGACACTAAAACGAATACCAATTTCTTTCTCGGAACACGAAGCTATACCCCCCCCCCCCCCAATAGTCGGTTTGTTTTTTGAAGGGTACCGGTCTTCGGCAAAACGATCGACTTTATAGCAATTAATATCGTTCTGGAACGGTTTGACGCATTATTTTAGTATTCAAACCGTTATTTACGGTCGTCAACTAACAATACATTCATGTGTTTACTCCTGGCATTCTGGGTTTGACTCTCGGTACCACAATGGTCGGCAAAGCTATTGATTCAAACGTACGATTCTCTAAGAAGGTGGTAACGATCTCGAAGGGTTTGACACTCGATCTCCTAATTCATATTTGAAAATAATGTGTGCTTCTGCTACAAAGAATACTCGTTTATTTCTTGAACAGTAAGCATGAACCTCGTTAAAGCGTGTTAGATTCTAGGAAGGTTATGTATTCGGTAAAAGAATAACTTTATACCAATTGGTAATGTCCCCCGACGGATTGACCTTCTACTTTAATATACATAGCGAGAATTAATTGAAATTATCTACTGTTGACAAATATTATTGTGCTAAGTTTGCTGCATTGACATTTTCGACTAGTATTGTGGTGAGCTAATTCTATTGCGTACATAATATGAAAATTTGTTCTATTGAAATTTTCTACTGTTGTCAAATTTTATTGTGTATAATCTGCTCTATTGATATTTTCAACTAGTATTGTGGTGAGCTAATTTTATTGCATATGTAATATGAAAATTTGTTCTATTGAAATTTTCTACTGTTGATAAATATTACTGTGTAAAATTTCTTCCATTGATATTTTCGACTAGTATTGTGGTGAGCTAATTTTATTGCATATTTAATATGAAAATTTGTTCCATTGAAATTTTCTACTATTGACAAATTTTATTGTGTAATATTTGCTCTATTGATATTTTCGACTAGTATTGTGATGGGCTAATTTTATTGCATATATAATATGAAAACTTGTTCCATTGAAGTTTTCTACTGTTGACAAATTTTATTAAATTTAAAATATAAATCAGCAAATTATTAAGCTTATATATTGATAATCTATCGATACATTATAAAATAATATTTTATGTGAAATTTATTTAAGAATTAATTTTATACTATTTAGGTAGTGTAAATAATTAATTTTGTACTATTTTAGTCGAGTAGTATAAATTAATTTATCATAAACAATAATTTTATACTATTCTAGACGAGTAGTATAAATCAATTTATTATTTATAATTAATTTTACACTATTTTAGTCGAGTGGTATAAATTAATTTATTATAAAAACATAATTTTTACAGTATTTTAGTAGTATAAATAATTAATTTTATACTATTTTAGTCGAGTAGTAGAAATTAATTTATTATAAACAATAATTTCATATTATTTTAGTCGAGTAGTATATATTAATTTATCATAAATAATTAATTTTACACTGTCACAATGGTATCAATAATTTTATGTTATTTTAGTCGAGTAGTATAACTAATTAATTTTACATTATTTTGGTCGAGTAGAAAATAATTATAATTAAATTATAATATTAGTTAATTAAATAATTATAATTTGAAACATAATTTATTTACTATTTAGATGTTTATTAATTATGTTCTAATAATTTATTCAAATCTATGAATATTAAATAAATATTTATTAAATATAATTTATTAATTGTTTTACTTATTTAGGATACAATATCTATATATAAAAATTTTTTTTTAATATTAATAGGTTCATTAATTACTTAATTTATTTAGGGATACAAAACCCATAAATATTAAATTAATATAATTTTAATATTTATAGCATTATTAATTGTTTAACTTATTTTAGAATATAAAATCTATGAATATTATAATTTATTTTAATACTTTATAGGTTTATTAATTATTTAATTTATTTAAGAATGTAAAATCTATAAATATTATAATTCATTTTAGTATTTTATAGTTTTATCAATATTATTTATAGGTTTATTAATTACTTTATAATAATTTATTTAAGGATATAAATATATAAATTTTTTTAACATTAATAGGTTTATTAGTTATTTAATTTATTTAGTGATAGAAAACAATAAATATTAAACATAAATATAACTTATTTAATTATTATATGTTTAAATATATATATGTATATTAATCAAATTTACTATAAGTATAATAATTATCATAAAATTTTAGTTTATAAATAAAACATTTTATTTACATAAAAAAGAATAAAATTAAATTTATAATTTTAAATAGGCTTTAGTTATAATTTATAATATAAAATTTGCAATTTTAAGTTAAAGTTAAGTTTTAAATCGAAATTTCAATAAATTTTTAATAAAATATATAAAAATTTTATTATTGTTTTAATAATTATTTAAACTAATAAATTTTATATTTAACCTCTATTAAATATTAATATAATACAAAAAAATTTAATATTCAAAATAAATATTTAGTTTAGTATTTAATTTCTATAACAATTAATGAAAATTAGATTTGAAAATTAATTTTGAGAAAGATAAATTTAGAGCCAGCAATAGCGGTTAAACTATTTTTACATAATAATTAAATCAATTGAAATTGTTTATTTTATATTCGTCAATTAATGAAATAAATAATTTTTAGATGAAATTTTTAAATTATATTTAAATTTAATTTTTAATTAAATAGATCTTAAAAATTTTATTAAAAGCCAGGATTATGTACCCTTTTATAGAAAATAATTAATTATTTAATAATCAAATGTAAATCATTAAAATTAAATAATATTCCAGTCTTTTTATTTATTTCGGAAAACTTGTTTATCAATTTGATAATCCACGATAAGATATACTTAAATATTTTCTTTATGTATTGTTGTTCCTAGATTTATTGTGAATAATAAATTCTAAATTTATCAGCATTTGATATAATATAAATTCAAATCAGAATAGAGGAAATTTAAGATAAAATTTGTTATAATAATATTTAATTTTGAATAATTTAATTTTAATATTAATTTGAAGGAGGATTTAACAGTGAATATGAATAATTATTTATACTGAATATAATAAAAAAGATGTACAAGTTGCCCGTGAATTTCATTATAAATGGAACACGTCGTAACATAGTAAAAGTACTGGAAGTGTTTTTAGTTCTTAAAATTTTAAACTTAATAATTATTAATTTTTTTAATTAATATTAATTTATATAAATTAAATTTTTATAAAATAAATATTTTACATTTAAAATTATTGAATTTATAAATTATTTTTCAATTTATAAATAGATTTATAACAATTAAAATTATAATTAATATTAAATGTTTATATATTTGTTTGGAATTATTTATATTTAAATATATAGTAAGTAACGGAATTGAAATTTAATTTATATAATATAAAATAAAATTTATTTTGTACCTTTTATATCAGGGTTAATTAATTTAGTTTAATTATATTTAATGATCACGAAAATAAATGAGCTAAATATAAATAATTTTTTGTGTAGAATAAAAATTATAAATTTACAATTAGAATTTAAATGCTATTCGAATTTATTGATATCCAGTTTTAAAAAAATTAAATTAAATTTAGATATAATTTCTTTTTAATTATATAATTAATATATAATTAAAATTTTTATATTTAAAATTTATGGGATAAATTATAAATTTATAAATCGCAATTTAAGTTTATTATTTTTCATGTTTATTAATATAAAAATAATTATTAATAAAAAAATATATAATAATTTAAAATTGAAATTATAGAAATTTAATAATTTAATATAATAATTAGAAAAAAGGATTTTAAATTAATAAACATTTATTATAATAATTAAATTAGTAATTATTTATTAATATAAATTTAATTAATTATTAATATTTATAATTAAGGAATTAGGCAAATTTATATTCTATATATATTCACCTGTTCATCAAAAACATGTCTTTTAGAATTTAATTTAAAGTCAAATCTGCTGAATGAATTATTAAATAGATGCAGTATATTGACTGTACTAAGGCAGTATAATCATTTGTCTTTTAATTAAAGGATGGAATGAAAGATCGAATGAAATATATACTGTCTCAATTATTATTGATTAATATATATTTTTAGTTAAAATGCTGAAATTAGATTATGGGACGGTAAGACCCTATAGAATTTGATATTAATTTAATAATAATTCATAATATATTTAATTAATACTCTTAAATTAATATTTAATTGGGAGGATTTGTAAATTTATTAAACTTTATATTATAATATTTATTAAACTTTGATTTAAGGGAATATTTAAATTTGATATAATAATACTAATTAGAAGAATAAATTACCTTAGGGATAACAGCGTAATATTTATTTAAATAACAAATAAATAAAGATGATTGCGACCTCGAAGTTGAATTCAAATAAATTTTAAATACAGAAATTAGAAAGTTAAGTCTTCTCGACTTTTGAATTCTTACATGATTTGAGATCAGATCGGTGTAAGTCAGATCTGCATCTATCTATAATAATTTGGTTAATTAGTTGTACGAAAGGACTTTCATTGAGAAATTATTTTACTGCATATAATGAATATTTGCAAATTAAAATTAATATAATTATTTTAACAAATTAAAGTGTGTTAAATTTAGAGTTTAAATAAATTATATTAGGTATAAAACAAATAATAATTTTATTTTATAAACATTATTATTACTTTTGAATATTAAATTTTTTAATTATAATGATTTCTTTATGAATTGGGTTGCCCTTTTAACTGTATTTGAACGTAAATTATTATCATATATTCAATATCGAACAGGTCCAAATAAGATTGGACTTTTAGGTTTATTACAACCTTTTAGAGATGCTTTAATATTATTAACTAAAGAATGATTTATTTTTAATTATAGTTTAATATTTATTATTAGTCCAATAATTATATTTATTTTATCTTTTGTTTTATGATCAATTTTACTTGAATTAATTTAAATATATTTATAGAATCTAAATATTCAATAATTTTTGTTATTTTTATTATAAGATTAATAATTCTTCCAGTTCTTTTAATTGGTTGATTTTCATATAATAATTATGCAATATTAGGTTCTATTCGATCAATTGCTCAAATAATTTCATTTGTGATTAGAATATTTCTTATAGCTATAATTTTTTTTATTTTAATAGTAAGATTTTCATTAATGAATTTCAAATTAAATCAATTAAATATTATATTTTTTATTTCATTAAATCCTTTATGTTATATATTTTTTATTAGTTTATTAGTTGTTCTAAATCGAACAACTTTTGATTTAATTGATGAAGAATCAGAATTAGCATCAGGTTTTAATAATGAATATCATAGAAGAATATTTACAATAATTTTTTTATCGGAATATTAAAATATTATATTTATAAGATTATTATTGTTAATTATATCTTTAATTATAATTATTGATCATTATTATTTTTTAATACTTATATATTAAATTTTATTTTATTAATTGGAATTCGATCATTATTATCACGTATTCGATTTGATTAGTTAATAAGTTTTTGATGGACTGATATATTAATCATTATTTTAAATTATTTAATATTAATAGTTTTAACAAAAAAAATTATAATTTTTTTTTTTAAGTTAATGAAAAATTTAATTTTTCTAATATATTTTCAAAATATATACTTATTCAAGTTTATTAACTTTAATCAATTAAATAATCTCAAAATTTATTTCATTTAATGGAAATAATCTAATATAAAAAATATATTTTAAGTATTTTATTTTACTTATTTTATAAGTAAAAAAAATATTTAAATACATATAAGGATATTCAATAATTTGTCCTTCGAATCATGTTCATATTAAAAAATTATTAATAAAATATCAATAATAGTATTGTCTAATAGGACAATTTTTAAAATTTACAAAATAATTATTATTTATTAAAGGTAATGTAAGTAAGATTAAAGTTGAAGATATTAATCCAATGACTCCTACAAATTCTTTAGGAATTGACCGTAAAATTGAATAAGCAAACAAAAAGTATCATTCTGGTTTAACCAGAACTGGTGTAATTATTGAAATAGCTATTTCAAAATTATCAGGATCTCCAAAATAATAAGGATATTGAATGTTAATAAATATAAACCAAGTTTGAATAATAATGAATCCTATTAAATCTTTAATTATAAAATAAGGATATAAAGGAATTTTATAAATGTTTCTATCTGTTCCTACAGGATTTGTTGATCCTGTAATATATAATATAATTAAATGTAATATTACTATTATTATAATAATTAATGGTAAAATAAAATGTACTGAAAAAATCGATTTAATGTTGAATTATTAATTGAAAATCCTCCTGAAATTCATTCTACTAATAATTGACCAATATAAGGAATTGCTGATACAAAATCTGTACTTACTATAGCTCCTCAAAACGATATTTGTCCTCATGGTAAAACATATCCTATAAATGCTGCTATTATTGATAATAAAAAAATTGTAGTTCCAATATTTCAAATTATATTTAATTTAAATGAATAATAAAATAAATTTCGTGCAACATGAAAATATATTATCATAAAATAAAAAGATACTCCATTTATATGAATTGATCGAATTTGCCATCCAGAATTTACATCTTTTATAATAAGAGAAATTCCTATAAATACAAAATTAATAATTCGACAATAATTTACTGATAAAATAAAACTTGAAATAATTTGAATTAATAAAAATAAACCAAGAATTGATAAAAAATTTCATATAATATTAATATTTATAGGTATAATAATATTAATATTTATATACAATATTAATAATATAAATTACTATGTAAAATATAAAATATTGATATTTATATAAAAAATTAAAAAGTTATAAAACATTAATATTTATATATAGTTTTATTTATTTACGGTTTTATTATTTTTAATTTTTTACTTTTACTCATATTAATTTATATTTTCTTTTTTCGTATTCATTTTTTTATAATGGATGTTATTTTAACTGAAAAATATTAAGTAACAAATAATATTATAATTATGAAGAATAATATATTAATATTTTAATAAATTGTTACATTTTAATTATTATTAATAAATTAGTATTTAAATTAAAATATAAATTATTAAAGAAATAATTTTCAAATAAAAAATAATTTATTATTAAATTATTAATTGACAATAATTAAATTATTAATCAATCAATAAATAATCATAGAATATTAACTTTATTACATTTAAATTTTGGTAAATTTAATAAAGTAATAAAATAAGAAAAAATAATTATAATACCTGAAATACAAATATTTATAGATGTAATTAATTTATATATGACAAATACATTATAATTAAAACAATAATTTTAAAAAATTATCTTATGGATTAAATTAAAAAAAATAATAAATATGTTATACGAGAATAAAAATTATTAATTTCTAATATTAAATTTACAATTAAAAGTGATATAATTAAAGTTGTTAAATTTATTGTTATTATATTTATTATTATTATAAATTATATTTATATATATGTATATGTATATTATGATATTTAATTTAATTTCCAAAAAATTGTTTATTAGAAACAATAGTTTTGGATACTATAATAATTTAAGAAAAAATTTTTTTTGAATTTTATTAGTATAAAAATATTATTTAGCTTCAAGTAATTAATTATTATTATTAATTTCCATAATTAATATTTTTATTAAACTGTAATAGTTGTTGAGATTATAATTATTATTTTAGTGTTTAAATTTATTATATTTATTTATTTTAATAGCTATTTTTTAATAATTTTAATTTTAATTGAATATATTTCCTTTACAAATTTAATATATTTAATTTGTAATAATAAGAGATGAATATATTTAATATATTTTATTTATTCAGTAAGAGAAGCAATTTTAGGATTATCTTTAATAGTACGATTAAATTATATATATTGTTATCAAAAAATTGAATTAATTAGATTAATTAATTAAAATTTTTAAACGAATGAATTACTAATTTTATTATTAATATTTTTTGTTTATTCAAAATTAATTTAATTTATGAATTAATTAAATTAATTTATTATTTTCAGTAACTTTTTTTGTAATGATAAAATTAAATTGATTAGATTTAAGGATCATTATAATAAATTTAAGATTAAGGTTTTATTCTTTTAATTTATTAATTTTATCTTTATGAATTTTTTCTTCCATTTTTTAAATTTAAATAAAGAATATAAATTATGTTCATTAATTAATTATATAATAATGATATTTATATATTTTTTTATTTCCTTAAATTACTTATTTTTTTATTTAATATTTGTAGCTAGATTATTAATTATTTTCTTATTATTAGTAAATTGAGGTAATTCTATAAATCGAATTTTAGCAAGATTCAATTTAATATTTTATACGTTATTTTTTTCATTGCCTTTATTATTTATTCTTTCATGTTTATATATAAAAAGTAATAATTTAAATTTGTAGTTAATAGAATTTACTAGTATTTGTATTTCAATATTTATATTTATTTACATATTATTATCATTTTTAAATAAAATTCCTATATATATGATACATTTTTGGTTATTAGAAGCTCATGTAGAAGCACCTTTCTATGGTTCAATAATTTTAGCATCAATTATCTTAAAATTAGGAAGTCATGGATTATTACGATTGATATTTACTTTTAAATACTATTTTTTTTAAATAAATAATTATATTTTAATAATTAGAATTTCAGGTATATTAATTTTATGGATATTTTTTTACATCAGTTAGATATAAAATTAATTGTTGCTATTTCTTCCATTATTCATACGGGAACAATATTAATAGGAATAATAACTTTTTCTAAATTATGTATTTATGGTAGATATATAATAATAATTTCTCAAGGATTAAGATCATCTGGATTTATTTTATTTAATTGAAATATTTTATAATCAAACATATAGACGTTTATTAACAATTAACAAATGTTTAATTAATTTAATACCTTCAATATCTTTAATGTGATTTATATTATGTTCTTCAAACAGATCTGCTCCTTTTTGAATGTATTTAATTAGAGAAATTTTTTTATTAATAAGTTTAATTTATAAATATAATGTTTTATTATTAATATCATTTTGATGTTATTTATTAAGATTTACTTATTCAATTTACTTATTTTCTTTTATTAATCATGGTAATTATTATTTTAAATTTAAGTTATTAAATGGTAAATTAATTAATTATTTTACTTTAATAATACATTGAATTCCTTTACATATTTTTGTATTTAATTTTATTTTATTTTTAATTTAAATAATTATAAAATATTAATTTTAGAAATAAGTTTCATTAATAAAATATTAATTTTAAATTATAATTAAATTATATATTGGCAGAGTTTATTAATTTTTTTTAAATTAATTTGTTTTAATTTCAAATTTATATTATTTATTAATTAATAATATTATTATTGTAGAATGAAATATTTTTAGATTGAATTCTATAAAATTTAATTTTATAACTTATTTAGATTCGGAAAGAATAATATTTTTATTTTTAGTATCATTAATTAGATCAATAATTTTATTATATAGAATTAGTTATATAAATTTAGAAAATTTTTTAATTAAACGATTTTTTTGTTTAGTAATATTATTCTTAATTTCTATATGTTTTTTAATTATTAGTTTTAATATATTATCTATTATAATTGGTTGAGATGGATTAGGAATAATCTGTTGTAGGTTTAATTAGTAATTATCAAAAAAATAAATCTTTTAATTCCGGAATATTAGCAATTATTTTAAATCGTTTAGGTGATTGTTCTTTATTAAAATTAATTTCTATAATAATAATATTTGGTAGATGAAATTCATTATTATATAAATTTAATAATTTAATAACAATTTGATTTATTATATTAATTTTTACTGAAAGAGCACACATTCCGTTTTGTACATGATTACCTATAGCTATAATAGCTCTAACTCCAGTTTCATCTTTTGTTCATTCTTCAACGTTAGTAACGGCAAGTGTTTATTTATTATTTCGATATTTAGAATTATTAGAATTAAGTTGTAAATATTTTATTATATTAATTTCTAGATTAACAGTTTTATATTCAGGTATTTCTGCAAATTTTGAGTAAGATATTGAAAAAATTGTTGCATATTCGACTTTAAGTCAATTAAGTATTATAATAAGAATTATATCATTAAACATAAAGGATTTAGCTTTTTTACACTAATTTACTAATTCAATATTTAAATCTTTAATATTTATATGTGTAGGAAGATATATTCATTATTGAAATAATAATGAAAATTTAAAATTTTATACTGGAATATTTATATTTATCCAATAGAAAGATTAATTTTTATATTTTTTTTATTTAGTTTAATAGGTTTTCCTTTTTTAGTTGGACTTTATTCTAAAGATTTAATAATTGAAAATTATATTATTTCAAAAATAAGTTTATTTAGAAATTTAAACTTAATTATTAGATCAATAGTAGCTATTATATATTCGTTTCGAATTATAATAAATTTATTAAATAAAAATTTTAATTTAAATTTAATCTACATTAAAGATGATGATTATTAAACTTTTGCATACTAATTGTAATCATTTTTAGAATTTTTTAAAGTAAAATTATATTTAATTTAATGTTTATATTAGAAATTATAATTTTAAACTTTTTGATAACAATATTAATTTTAAAATATTTATACTAATATTTTTTTAAATAGAATTTTAAATAAATTACTATTTTATGATAACATTATAAATTTAAATTTAATTTATAAAAAATCTTATTTAAAATCATTACAATATATTTATTTATATGAAATTATATTTGAGAAAATTATTATAAAATTAATTGCAAGTAAAGTTATATTATTATTAAATGAAATCAATTTTTATTCTAATTTTAAAATTTATAATGTTCTTAATTTTTATATTTTTATATTTTTATTATTAATTTTTCTAATTAAATTATATATTTACTTATTATATGTATATTTGAAACATTAATATTATTAATTTTAGTTATAAAGTTAGAAGCTTTATTTATTTTTATTTCATTAAATATTTGAATAGCTTATAGAAAAAGTATAATATTGAAAATATTATAGAAAATTTTTAATTAAAAAAATTTTTTTTTATATTTAAAATAATTTTTTATATCTTTGATTACACAAATTAATATTTTTTAAAACTATTTAAATTATATAAATATAATCAATTAAAATATTCATTTACTCATTTAATTAATAAAATAATAAATAAAGAAAATGGAAAAAAATAAATTAATAATTCTATATAATAATCATCTATATTATTTAATATAAAAATAATTGGTATTAATACAATAATTTCGGCATCAAGAATTAAAAATATTAAGAATATTATATAAAAAGGAAAACAAAAATGTAAAATAGCTTTAGAAATTATATTGAATCCACATTCAAAAGATAACTTTTTTCTAATTTATTTTTAAATATTATAGGAAATAAAAAATTAAGAGAAAATAAAAGTAATGAAACTAATATTATTAATAAATATAAATAAATAAAATTTATAATAATAAGTATTTTATATATATTAATTTTATAATAATTATTTAATTGGAAATTAAATGCATTTATTTATACTATATATAATAAATTAAATATAATAAATATAATTCATAATATAAAATTAATCATATTAAATCTACAAAATTCCAATATCGAATTGGAAACTCAAAATAAAATGATGAGATTTTGTAAAATGATTAAATTTTAATCGTAAAAATGTATAAAATATCTAATTAATCCAATTAATACATGAAATCCATGAAATCCATTTATTAAAAAATATAATGAACAAAAAACTCTACCATTAATTGTAAAATATGAATTAATATATTCAAATAATTGAATTATTATAAATAGTAACCTCAAATTAAAGTATAAATTATATATATAATTGATTTTTTAAACTATATTTTAATCTATAATTATAACACATTGAAAGAGTAAATCCTCCATAGATTAAAATAATTGACTTCAATAATGCAATTAGTAAATAATAAAATAAAATAATACCCTTAGGTGATCATATATTTATAATTTCAATTGAGGAAGAAATATATACATATATGAAAATAACTTCAAAAAATAAGAAATGAAAAAAAATAATTCTGATAAAATAAATAAAATTATACAAATTTTTAAAAATTTATTACATAATTTGTATGATGTCCTTGATAAGTTCTTTCACGAATAATACCTCGTATTCATAAAATAAAAACTAAAATTATATTAAAAATTATTATTAATAATTGATAATTAAATTTGAAATACATTAAATTAATTAAATCAATTATTGAATTTATTAAATTTAATGATATTAAAAAAGGTCAAGGTCTTAATGTAACTAAATGATGAGGAAAATTATTTTTTGTCATCAAATTTTAATATTCAGAATAATATAAAATTATTAATATTGAAAATACATAATTTCGAGAGAATGATATAAAAATTTCTAAAATTATTAATATATTTTGAATTTAAAAAGAAACAAAGATTAAATTTGAAATATTTAAAATAAAATTGCTTAATCGTGTTAAAATTAAATGACCAGAAATTAAGTTAGCATATAATCGGATTGATAAAGTTAAAGGACGAATAATATTTCTAATTAATTCAATAATTACTATAAAACTTATTATATGTAAAGGTGAATTTAATGGTACTAAATGAATAAAAAACAATTTATAAGAATTAATTATTATATATAAAATTGAAGCTATTCATAATGTTAATGATAATATTCAATTAAATAATAAATGTCTTGTTGGAGTAAGTACATAAGGAATTAATCCGAAAAACTAGTAATAAGAATATATATTAATAATTTTTTATAAATCGTAATATTTGAATTATATTTATAAATTATAATGAATTCTTTACATAATAATTTAATAAATTTAATAAATAAAATATTAATGCAATTTAAAATAATATAATAATTATTTAATAAAATTATATAAAATATAATAGGAAATAAATAAATAGTCAATTAGAAATAAAATTTCTATAATTATTTATTGTAATTATTGGATCAAATATTTCAAATAAATTTATGAAATTAAAATTCATTTATTGAAATTAATTTTTTATTATTATAATTTAAATTAATTAATATATAATTTAATTTAACTATTAAGTATAATAAGTCAAAAATTACAAAAATATATAGTTCACATAAAAAAATTTGTCTTATTTGTGGAATTCATTAAAAGTAATTTTTACTATTATTGATTTAAAAGATCAATTCTATTAAATTTAAGATATTTAATGATTTAAATATTTAAAAACAGTATGGGATATTAATTTTAAATTGACAATTTAATGTTAAATTTTAAATAACTTTTAAATTAAACTTTATTTTTAATTCATTTTATAAAATAAGTTAAAGATGTTCCTTCAACAGTAATAAGCATAAATCTATGATTTATACAACAAATTTCAGAACAGTGTCCAAAATATAATCCAGCTCGTTAACAAAATAAATTAAATTGTTTAATTCGTCCTGGAATTGCATCAATTTTAACACCTAAGGATGGTACAGTTCAAGAATGAATTGCATCAGTTGATGAAACAAATAAACGTAAAGGTAATTTTATAGGAAAAACTATTCGATTATCTGTATCTAATAACTGAAATTGATTAAATGATTCATATATTAATATATATGAATCGAATTCAATATTATTAAAATCAGAATATCAATAAGATCAATATCATTGATGACCAATTGATATAATTGAAAAGAAAGGATTTACTAATTCAAAAATACAATATAAAATCATTAAAGATGGAAAACAAATAATTAATGAAATTATTATTGGAATAATTGTTCAAATTACTTCAATTAAATTATATTTTAATAAATATAAATTAATACATTTTTTATATAAAATATCAGCAATTAAATATGAAGTAAGAACAATAATTATTAATATAATATTATAATAAAATTATGTAAATAAATTACATTATCATAGTAAAAGGAATTTGAATTTTGAAAAAAGATATATATTTCATGTTGCTATTTTTAATAATAAAATTAAATTTTATACAAATGAATTTTAAATTCATTGCACTTTTCTGCCATATAAAAATTTTTTAATTATTAAAATTCTACACTCTTTAAATGAATGATATAATGGAGGATAATTTATTAATCATTCTAAAGATGATTGAAAAAATTTAAATAATAATAAACGTTTATAAATTAAACGTTCTAAAATTAAAAATAATAAAACAATTATTCTATTTAATGGGATAATAGATCCAATTGAAGATAATAGATTTCTACAATATTGAGAATCAGGATAATCAGAATAACGTCCAGGTATTCCTATTGAACCTAAAAAATGTTGAGGAAAAAATGTTCAATTTACTCCAATAAATATTATTAAAAATTGATATACCATTCATTTTTTATTTATTATTAAACCAGTAGTTAAAGGATATCAGTGAATAAATCTTGAAAATAATAGAAAAAACAGCTCGTGTTGATAAAACATAATGAAAATGAGCAACAACATAATATGTATCATGTAAAATAATATCAATAGATGAATTAGATAATATAATTCCTGTTAATCCTCCAATTACAAACAATAAAATAAAACCTGTAGATGATATAATAGAAATATTTGTTTCAAATTTTGAACCATAATAAGTTGCTAATCATCTAATAACTTCAATTCCAGTAGGAACAGCAATAAGTGTAGTTGCTGGAGTAATATAAGCACGAGTACCTACATCTAATCCAATAGTAAATATATGATGAGCTCAAACAGTAAAACCTAAAAATCCAATCCCTAATATTGCATAAATTATTCCTAAATTAACAAATACTCCTTTTTTACCACTTTCATTTATAATAACTTGCGAAATTAATTCAAAACCAGGTAAAATTAAAATATAAACTTCTGGATGACCATAAAATCAAAATAAATGTTGATATAATACAGGATCTCCTCCTCCTATGGGATCAATGAAAAATGTATTAAAATTACGATCAAATAATAATATTGTAATAGCTCCTGCTACTACAGGTAGAGATAATAATAATAAAATTATTGTAATAAAAAGAGATCAACGAAATAAAGGTATTTTATCTAAATCAAATCTAAAATATTTAATTAATATAATTGTAGTCATTAAATTTGAAGCTCCTAAAAGTGATGAAATACCAGACATACGTACATAAAAAATTGTACAATCTACAGAAGGTGATGAATGAAAAATATAATTAGATAAAGGTGGACTACAGTTCAACCAGTTCTAGATATAAAATTAAAAATTCATCTAGCAAATAATAATAATAATGAAGGCGGTAGTAATCAAAACCTAATATTATTTATTCGAGGAAATGATATATCAGGTGATCTTAATATTAAAGGAGTTAATCAATTACCAAATCTTCCAATTAAAAAAGGTGCAATTATAAAAAAAATTCTAGAAATAATTGATATATAAAAAATCAATAAACTCGATAATTTATTAATAGAATTTAAATCAATTATGCTAATTCTATTAAATGTTACAATCTCAAAAATAAATCACTTTAAAATAATATTTCATAATAATGAAAAAAATAAATATAAAATATATATTAAATATACAAAATTTATATATTTATATCTTAAAATTAATTTATATAATTTATTTAAAATTAATTTATATTATTTATTTAAAATTAAATTATACTATAATTTAATTAAAATTAAATTATACTATAATTTATTTAAAATTAAATTCTACTATAATTTTCCAAAATTAAATTATACTTTAATTATCAAAAATTATGTTAAAATTTTTGTAACTAATAATAGTAAATAAATTTTCATAAATATCTTATCAAAATATTCCTTTTATCAGGAATATTATTATTATATATATATATTTTTTTAAATGTAAAAGCATATAAAATTTCGAATCTTATAGAATTAATTAAATTGATAAATATATATACAATACATTATTATAAATAATTGATAAACCTTTAAAATGTTAAAATAAATTATAACTTTCAATATTTAAAAATTTGAAATTTTAAATAAATTATTTCAAAATAATTAATAAACCTATAAATATTAAAACCAATATTCATTTAATATTTATAAGTTATATATCCTTAAATAAATTAAATTAATAAACATATGAATTATTAAAATAAATAATATTTAATATTTATTGGTTTTGTATTCTAAAATATATGAAATAATTAATATGCCAATAAATATTATTAATATCCTTAAACAAATGAAATAAATAAACCTATAAAATATTAAAATAAATAATTTTTAATATTTATAGATTTTGTATCCATAAATAAACTAAATAATTAATTAACATATAAATATTAATAAACTATATTTATTTAACATATATAGGTTTTATATCCTTAAATAAATTAAATTAATAAACCTATAAAATATTAAAACAAATAGTTTTTAATATTTTGTAGGTTTTGTATCCTTAAATATATTAAATTATTAATAAACCTATGAATATTAATGAACTATGTTCATTTAATATTTATAGGTTCTATATCCTTATTTAATTAATAAACCTGCGAAATATTTAAATAAATTATAATACTTATAGATTTTGAATTTCTAAATAAATTAAATAATTAATAAACGTATTAATATTAAACAATTTTTAATATTTATAGGTTGTGCATACATAAATAAATTAAACGATTAATAAACTTCATTAAATAAATATTTATTTAATATTCATAGATTTTAAATAAATTATTACAAAATAATTAATAAACCAATAAATATTAAATAAATCACATATTGAAATATAATTATTTATTAAACTAATATTATAATTTAATAATACTTATATTCTACTCAACTAAAATAACATAAAATTAATTATTTATACTACTAAAATAGTATTAAATTAATTATTTATAATAAATTAATTTATACTATTCGACTAAAATAGTATAAAATTAATTATTTATATAAAATTAATTTATGCTACTCTACTAATATAATATAAGTTTAATTATTTATAATAAATTAATTTATTCTACTCCACTAAAAGAGTATAAATTTAATTATTTATACTACTAGAATAGTGTAAAATAAATTATTAAATATATATTTCATATAAAATGTTATTATATAATATATCGAAAGATTATGAATCTATATGCTTAGTCATCAGCTTATTTATATTTTAAATTTAATAAAATTTGTCAACAGCAGAAAATTTCAATACAACAAATTTTCATACTATATGTGCAATAAAATTATCTCACCACAATACTAGTCGAACCAGGTAGTCCGCGTCTGAACCCGCTGAACAGTATTGGCATTAGATACGCAATTTCATGGTATGAATATTAATTAACAAAATCAAACTGTTGTTGAACGTTCCCTATTTCTATATAGTCAAACTTTTTACCGAAGGCCTTGCGTTCGGAGAAGCTAACCCGCTGCATCGAGATTACGGCTTCGTGTTTAGAGGAGCATATTAGTATACACTTTAGACACGGGCACATTAATTTCATGTATGAATTCTTAGATTGAGTGTTAAACATATCGAGAAAGTTACCATTTTCCCAGAGTGCCGAACGGCCGTGTCAATATATTCACGAATCCTGCGATTCCGAAAGTCAAACGAAGTATTCCTGGTGCAAATGCGCTGAACAGTTTTGGCAATAGACAGCGTAATTCACGGTTTGAATATTAAAGTAGAATGCCAAACCGTTTTAGTTCGTTACAAATTCACATAAAGTCAAACTTTTACCGATGGCGTTAACTTCCTCGAATCTCACCGGGTTCATCGAGAATATAACTTCGTGTACAGAGAATGGAATTTGTCTTCATTCCAGTGAAGGGCAACTTATCTTCATGTACGTATTAGAATATCGATGGTCTATGCGGTCGAGAACGTTGCTACCTTCTGTCAGAGTGGAACTGCTACGTCAATACCTTCACCTATCCTGCGATTCCGACCGTTAAATGAAACACTCCCGGAGCAAATACGCTGAGCTGTATTGGAAATAGACACCTTAATTCGCGGTTTGAATATTAACTTAGAGCGTCAAACCGTTTGAGAACGTTACCAATTGGTATAAGGTGAAACCTTTCACCGAAGACCTTACGCGCCGAAAATCTAACCCGCTTTACCGTGAGTATACCTTCTTGTTCTTGGAAAGCAATTAATCTCCATTTCGGAGACGAGCACCTTATCGTTGTGTACGAATTAGATGGTCGAGGGTCAAGCCTGTCGAGAACGTTGCCATCTTCTGTGAGAGAAGAACCGCTACCTCAATACCTTCACCTATTGTGCGATTCCAACAGCCAAACCAGGTATTCCGGGTTTCAAATCCGCTGAAATGTATTGGTAATTGGCACCTTAATACACGGTTGGAATATTAACGTAGAGAGCCAGATAGTTTGGGAACGTTACAAATTCTTATAATGTGGAAACTTTTCCGAAGAACTTACCCCCCGCAAAGCTAACCAGCTATATCGAGAGTGTAGCATCGTGTTCTTAGAAGAAATTAGTCTTAATTTCGCATACTGGAACCTTAACGTCATGTATGTATTAGACCGTCGACGGTCAATCCACTGCAGAACGCTGCCACCGTCTGTGTGAGAAGAACCGCTACGTAAATACATTCGCCCATCCAGCTTGTCCGACAGTCAAACAACGCATTCCTGGAGTAAATCCGCTGCACTGTATTTACAATTGACTCCTTCAGTCCCGGTTTGAATATCAATGTAGTGAATCAGACCGTTGGAGAACATTACCAGATGGTATAAAGTCAAAATTTTTACCGGATACCCCACCGTCCAAGATCCTAACCCGCTGTGGCGAGTGTCATGCTTAGTTCTCACGGAAACTAGTAATTAGGCAATATAGCAGACGCATACCGTATTTTTAAATATAAATTAGAAGATCGATTGTCAAACCGTTCCAGAACGTTATCTCCGTCTTTGTGAAATCGCACATATATCACAATAGATTCACCTATCATGTGGTTCCGTGATTCACACTAGGAATATCAGGAGTACATCCGCTGAAGGGTATTGGCGATGGACTCGTCATATCACGTTTTGAATATTAAAATGGAGCGTCACACCATTTATGAACGATACAAATTGCTATAAAGTCAAACGTTTTACTGATGTACTGGCCATCCGCGAACCTCGCCCGATTCATCGAGAGTATAACATCGTGTTCATAGGACAAATTGGCTTAAACTTTGGTGACGAGCTCATGAACTTCATGTATGAATCAGAAGATCGGGTGCCAGACCGTTCGAGACCGTTACCAAGATATATGAGGTTCGAACGGCTAAGTTAATAGCTTCACCTATTCCGAGATTCCCAGAGCCAAATGTGCTATTCGTGGTGTAAATCCTCTGAATGATACCGGAAATAGACGCGTTAATTTACGGTATGAGTATTAATGTCGGGAGTCAAATCGTTGGAGAACATTACCAATTGTTATAAACACATTCCTTTTAATAAATACGTTTGCTTCCGAGGACACAATCCGCTGTACGATGTGTCCTGCCTAGTGTTCACGGAAGCAAATTAGAAGAGATTTAGCAGGCGGACACCTTATTTTCATGTATAAATAGCAAGATTGAGTGTCAAACCGTTGGAGGTCGTATCTACCATTTTTGAGGGGAGCATAGCTAAGTCAATAGATTCACATATGCAGTGATTCTGAGAGTCCAGAGAGGTGTTCCTGGAGTACGTACGCTTAACAGTATTTGCAATAGATACCCAATTTCACGATATAAAGACTGAAGTACAGAGTCAAACTGCCGAAGATCGTCATTTTTTGGTATAGAGTCAAACATTTACGGGAGGCCATACCTTCCAAGAACATATCCCGCTGTATCGCAAATATAGCTAAGAGTTCAGAGGATAAATTAGTATACACTTTAGTGTCGGGCACCTTAATTTATTGCACGAATTAGAACATCGAATATCAAACTGTTCGAGATCGTTAACATTTTCTGCGAGAGACGATAGGCTAAGTCTATAGCTTCATCTGCCCTGTGATTCGAAGAGACAAACCAGGTGACACGGAAGTACATCCCCTGAACGGTACGGGCAGTATACACCTTAATTCATGGTTTGAATATTAAAGCAGGCTGTCAAGCCGCTGTAGATTATTACCGATTACACTATATTGAGGGTATTACTTCGTTTTCCGTGAAGCAAGGTAGTATACATTTTTGTGACGTACACCATAATTACATGTATATATTAGAAGATTGAGGGCCCAAACCCTTTGAGAACGTTACCACCTTCTTAGAGATACGAACGCTAATTCAATATCTACACCTGTACTGTGATTCCGAGGGTCAGACCAGGTATTCCGAGAGTCAATCCACAGAGCATATAGTCAATGGACACGATAGTTGACGGTATGCATATTAAAGTAGGGCGTCAAACCTTTGTGGAACGTTACCTATTGATATAGTGTCTAACCTATACCGAAGGCCTTAATTTCCTAAATCCTTGCACGTTGTATAGAGTGTCATGCTTCCGGTTCATGGAATCAAAATAGCAGACCCTTAGCATACGGACACCGTATTTTTATATGTAAATATCAATATCGAGAGTCAAACCGCTCGAGAACGATACCGCCTTCTGTGAGATTCGAACGGCCATGTAAATAGCTCTTCCTATCCAGTGGTTCGGAGAGTCAAACCAGGTATTCCAGGAGTAAAATAGCTGAACAATATAAGAAATAAACACCTTCACTCGCGGTTTCAATTTGAAAGCAGTCCGCCAAGCCGTTGCAGGACGTTACCTATACGTGTACGGATAAACTACTCACAGAATACCATACCCACCACAAATCTGACCCGCAGTACTGAGAGAATGACACCGTGATCAGAGGTACGAGCTGTATATATTTGGGGGACGAGCACCTTAATTTCATACATGAATTGATATATCGAGAGTCAAACCGTTCGATAATGTTACCACCATCTGTGAAATACGAACGTCTAACTGAGTAGCTTCACCTGCCCTGTCAGTCCGAAAGTCAATCCAGGTATTCCTGGAGTAAATCCGCTGAACAGTATTGGAAATAGAGACTTTCGACCACGGTATGAATATTACAATACAGCGTCTCCCCGTTTGAGGACGTTTCCAGTTGCAATGTAGTCAAACGTCTTACGGACTGCTTCACCTAACGAGAAGCCTAACCTTATGTATCGAAAGTAAAACATCGTGTTCAGGGGAACAAGTTACTATACATTTTAGTGTCGGGCACCGTAACTCTATGCATGTATTAGACGGTCGAAGGACAAACTCTTCGAGAACGGTGCCACCTTCTTTCAGAGTCGAACGGCTTAGTCAATAGCTTGGTCTGTCCTATGAGTCCGAGAGCCAAACCAGGTATTGCGGTATAAAATGCACTCTACAGTACTGGCAATAGGTACCATAATTCGCGGTTTAAATTTAAAGTAGAGAGTCAAGCTGTTGGACGATACAACAAATTGCTATAAAGGCATACTATTTTTCTTGACGATCGATTTGAAGATCGATGGTGAAACCGTTCGAGACCGTTACGACCGTCTATGTGATTGGAACTGCTAAGTCAGTAACCTCAGGTGCCCTGTGTTTCCGATGGGCATACCAGGTATTCCTGGAGTAAATCCGCTGATCAGTATTGGCAATTGACACCTTAATCCGCTACTTGGAAACCAAAGTAGAGTGTCGACCGGTTGTAGATTGTTACCAATTGGAGTAGAATCAATATTTCTATTTTGGGCCTTAAGTTCAGAGAACATAACTCGCCGTATCGAAAGTATAATTTCGTGTTTCGAGAAGCAAATTACTATTCACATTAGTGGCGGTCAACTTAATTTCATCTATCAATAAGAATATCGCGAGTCAAGCCTGGCGAAAACGTTATAACCTTTCCTGAGAGTCGCACAGCTAATTCAAAAGCTTTACTAATCCAGTGATTCGGAGAGTCAAGCTAGTTATCCCGGGAATCAGTCCGCTGAAAACTGTTGGCAACAGATACATGAATCCGCGGTATGTATAGTAAAGTAGAGAATCAATCCTTCGGAGAACATTACCAAATGGTGTAAAGTCCTTCGTTTTCCGAATACCTTACCTTCTGTGTACATAACACGGTGTATCGAGTGTATATCTGCGTGATCAGAGAAACATATTTGTATACACTTTAATGACGGGCACCTCATTTACATATATAAATACAAAAACCAAGAGCAAAGCCTTTCGAGAACGTTACCGCCTTCTTTAAGTGTCGAACCGCTAAGTTAACAGCTTCACCAATCCTGTGATTCCGAAAGTCAAACGAGATGTTCCGGAAGTAAATGCGCTGTATAGTATTGGCAATGGACTCCTCAATTCGAGGATGAGTATTCAAATAGAGCGACACACCGTGTGAGAACGTTACTAATTGCGATAAAGTCAAACGATTTACCGAATGCCTTACCGTCGGAGAAGCTAACCTGCTGTATAGAGAGTATAACTTCGTGTTCAGAGAAAGAAATTAGTCTTCATTTTAGTGACGAGGACCGCAAATTCATTATGAATAAGAAGATCGAGGTACAAACCGTTGCAAAATTTAGCACCTTCGTTAAGATTCGAACGGCTAACACAATCGCTTCGCCAATCCTGTGATTCCAAAATTCAAACGAGATATTCCGGGAGTAAATGCGCTGTACAGTATTGGCAATAGATTCCTGAATTCGCGGAGTGAATACTAAAATATAGCGTCACACTGCGTGAGAACGTTACTAATTGCTGTCAAGTCAATCGTGTTACCGAATGGCTTACAGCCCCAGAAGCTAACACGCAGTATCGAGAGTAAACATACATGTCTGGAGACACACAATAGAATACGATTTACTGACGACAACTTTAATTCATGCATGACTGGGAAGTTCGAGTGTCAAAATATTCGAGAACGTTACCACCCTCTCTGGGGGTCGAACGGCAAGTGAAATAGCTTCACCTATACTGTGATTCCGAGCGCAAGAGCGTGTATTCCGGGAGCAAATCCGCTGAACAGTATTGGTAATCAACAGCTTCATTCGCGGTTTGAATATTCATGCAGAGCACCAAACCGTATGACATCGTTACCAGTCAAACGTTTTACTAATGGCATTACCCTCCGAGAAAGTGACACATTCTATCGAGAGTATAACTTCGTGTTTAGAGAATCCTATTAGTTCACATTATAGTGATGGTATACTAATTTCTTGTATAAATTGGGAGACGAAGTGTAGAACAGAACGGGACCGTCACCCCATTCTATGATGCTCAATCAGCGAAATGGATAGCTGCAAGTGTCCTCCTAGAAGCTATCCCGATGTATCGAGAGTAATACGTTTTGTTCAGAGGCTCAAATTAGTATAGATTTTTGTGACGGGCATATTAGTGTCTTGCATGAAGTAGACATTCGAGGGCCAGACCGTTCGAGAACGATACCACCTCCTTTGAGAATCCAGCGTCTAAGTTAATAGCTTCACCTATACTGTTTTTCCGAGAGTCAAACCAAGTATCTTGGGAGTAATTGCCCTGTACGGCATTGGCAATCGCCACCTTAATTCACGGTATGAAAGTTAAAGCAGATCGTTAAACCGCTGTAGAACGTTACCAAATGCTATATAGTCTAACATTTCACCGATGGCCGTACCGTCCGACAAGCTAACTAGCTGCATCGAGAGTATAACTTGGCGACCAGAGAAGAATAATAGTTTAATTGCTATTGACGGGCAACATAATATCATCTATGTATCAGAAGTTCGTGAGGAAAACTCTTCCAGAACGTTACCACCTTCCTTGTGATTCGTACAGTTTAGGATTTCCTAGCTTCACCTATCCTGTGATTCAAATTGTCAAACCAGATATTCCGGGAGTAAATCCGCTGAACAGTATTGGTAATAAACACCTTCATTCACGGTTTGAATATTAAAATGGTGCCTCTACGAGAGGCGTACGGATAAGTCAATAGCATCACCTATCCAGTGACTCGGAGGGTAAACCTAGTATTCCTGGTGTAAATCCGCTGCACAATCGTGCCAATAGGCACCTTAATTCGCGGACTGAATACTAAAATAGAGCGTCGCACCGTGTGCGAACGGTACAAATTCCTATAAAGTCAAACCTTTTACCGAATTCCTAACCGTTCGAGAATCTAATCCGCCGTATCGAGAGTATAGCTACGTGATTGCGGAATCACATTAGTATACAATTTAGTGACGTCACTTTAAATTCATGTATGAATTAGAAGATAGAGTGTCAAACCGTTCGAGAACGTTACGAACCTATTTGAGATTTGAACGGCTAAGTTCACCTATCCTGTAATTCCGAGAGTCCAACCAGGTATTCAGGGAGTAAATTCCCTGACCAGCTTTGGCAGTAGCCCCCTTAATTCCAGGTTTGAATATAATAATTGAGCTTCAAACTGATAGTGAACGTTATCGATTGTTGAAAAGTCAAACGTTATACCGATGGCCGTGCCATCCGCGAACCTCACTCGCTTCGTCGAGAGTGAAGCTTCGTGTTCAGTGAATGAAATACGTAACCATTTCAGTGACAGGCACCTTATTTTCATGGACGAATTAGAAGATCGTGTGTCAAATCTTTCGAGATCGTTACTACCTCCTCTGCATGCCGAACCGCTGAGACAACAGCTTCACCCATAGTTGTGATTCCAGGCGTCAAGCCTGGTATTCCAGGAGTAAATCCGCTGAGCAGTATTGGCGATTGAAACACTAATTCACTGCATAAATATTAAAGTAGAGAGTCAAACCGCCAGTGTTCATTACTGGTGGGTATAAAGTCATTCTTTTTGCGGTTTACCTTACCTTCCGAGAACATAACTGGCAACAGGCAGTGCGTTACTTCGTGTTCAAAGAAGCAAATTAATATTCATATTAGTGTCGGGGCCATTAATTTCTTGTACGAATGAGAGGTTCGCGTGGCTAACCCTTCCAGAACGCTACCAACTTCTTAGAGAGTCACACAAGTATGACAATAGCTTCACCTATCCCACAAGTCCGAGAGCAATACCTGGTATAGCTGGAGTACATCAAACCAGGTATCCCGTGAGCAACTACGCTGAAAAGTATTGGCAATTGACGTCTTGTTCCACGGTTTGAATATTAATGCAGTTCGTCAAACCGATGTAGATCGTTACCAATTGCTGTAAAGTCAAACGTCTTACCGAAGACATTATCCCTCGAGATGCTAACCCCCGTATCGAGAGAATAGCTACGAGTTTAGGGAAACACATTAATATGCAATTTAGTGACGGCACTATATCTTCATGTATGAATTAGAAGATCGGAAGTCATCCCGTTCGAAAACGATAACACATTCTGGGAGAGACGAACGGCTAAGTCAATACCTTTATATATCCTAAGACATCGATGGGTAAACCAGATTTTCCGGGAGTAAATTCTCTGTACAGTATTGACAATATATACCTCAATTCACGGTTTGAATATTAAAGCAGGCCGTCAAGCCGTTGCAGTACATTACCAATTGGTACTGAATCAAACACTTTACTGATAGCCCTTCATTCTCAGGAGCTAACCCGTAGTATTGGGAGTGTAACTTCGTGTCCACAGGATGAAATTAGTAAATATTTTAGCGCCGCGCACATTAATTTCGCGAATGAAATAGAAGATCGAAGGTTATACCGTTCGACTTCGTTACTACCTTCATTGGGAGTCGCAAAGCCATGGAAATAGCTTCACCAATCCTGTGGTTCCGTGAGTCAAGAAGTCATTACGGGAATAAATCCGCTGCATTATATAGGCTGCTGACACAATAATTCACGGTATGAATTTTAGTGTAGAGAGTCAAATTGCCGGAGACCATTATCAATTCGTATACAGTAACTCTTCTTACCGAAGGCCTTACCATCTGAGAATACAACTCGCTGCATCGAGATACGAATTTCGGGACCAAGGAAACAAATCAGTATACATTTTTGTTACGTACACCTTAATTTCATGTACGAATTAGAAGAGCGCGGGTCAAACCGTTCCACAATGTTACCAGCATTTTCGAGAACAGAACTACAAACTCAATAGCTACAACTATCCCTTAATTCCGAAGGTCAAGGAAGATTTTCCGGGAGTCAATTATCTGAACACTACTGGCAGCGGGCACCAGAAATCACAGCATGAATATTAAGATTGTGCGTCAAACCTTTGTAGATCTTTTCCTATTGATGTAGAGTCAACCTTTTTACAGAAAGCCTTACCTACCGTGAACCAAACACGACGTATCGAGAGGATAACTTTGTCCTCAGAGAAATACATTAGTTTACATTTTAGCAACAGGCACCCTAATTTCATGTGTGGATTGAATGAACAAGGGTCATAAATTTCGAGAGAGTTATCACCTTCTTTGAGGGTCGAACGGATAAGTCCGTAGCTTCATCTATCCTGTGATTTGGAAAGTCAGACCAGATATACGGGGCAAAAATTCGCTGAAAAGAATTGGCAATAGACACCATAAATAACGGTATGAATACTGAAGCAGGCAATCACGCCGTTGCAGAAGATTACCTATTCGTGTAGGGTCAAACTTCTTACAGAATGCCTTTCCCTCCGAAAAACTGACCCGCTCTAACGGGAGTATAACAACGTGTTCAGAGATACGAACTAGTATACGCTTTTGTGTCGAGCACCTTAACTTGATGCATAAATTAGGAGGTCGAGGGGCAAACAGTTCTGGAGCTTTACCACGTTCTATGATATTCGAACAGATGTGTCAGTATCTTCACATATCCTGTCACTCGACAGTTAAACGAGACGCTTCCCCGGGACTAAATGCGCTGTACAGTGTTCCCGTTATACAGCCTACCTCCAGTCATAAATATTAAAGTGAGAATCAGTCCGTTGTAGAACATTACGAATTGGCATGGAGTCAATCTTTTTACCGAAGGCATTTCCTTCGAGGACCCATCCCGCTGTAGCGATTGCCCTGTGTATTTTTGGCCGGAACAAAATGGTACACATTTTGGCTGACGGAAATCACATTTTCATGTATGAATAGGGCGATCGAGGGGAAATCCTTGCGAGGTTGTTACCACCACCTTCGAGAGGAGAAGTGCTGTGTCAATAGCTTCAAATATCCAGTGATTTGGAGATTCAATCCAGGTATAGATGGAGTATATCCGCTCAACACTATTGTCAGTAGATATCTTAGTTCACAGTGTGAATATTAAAATAGAGCGTCAAACCGTTTGAGAACGTTACCAGTCGCTATAAAGTCAAAGACTTTACCGAAGGCCATACCCTCAGTAAAATTAACCCGCCGTATCGAGAGTTACCTACGTGTTTAGTGAAAGAAATTAGTATTCATTTCAATGACGGGCTCGTTAGCTTCATGTATGAATTAGAAGATCCAGGTTCAAACAAATCGGTAACGTTGCAACCTTCTGTTAGAGACGAACGGCTATGTCAATAGTTTCAGGTATACTGCAATTTCGAGAGTCAGACCAGGTGTTCCGGAAGTGAATCCGCTGTACTGTATTTGCAATTGGTGCTTTAGTTCGCGGAATGAATATTGAAATGGAGCGCAACACCGTGAGGGAACGTTACTAATTGCTATGAACTCTAACGCTTCTCCGAATGCCTTACCGTCGGAGAAGAACACTCGCCATTTAGAGGGTATAGCATCGTGTTCAGAGATAGAAATTGGTGTTCACTTTAGTGACGAGCACCTTAACTTCATGTATGAATTAGGAGACCGAGTGTCAATCCGTTCGAGAGTGTTACGACCACCTTTGAGATTCAAATGGCTAAGTAAATAGCTTCAACAATCCTGAGATTCGGAGAGCCAAACCAGGTATTCCGAGAGTAAGTTCCCAGCGAAGTATGGGCAGGAGACAACTTATCTCACGGTATGACAGTTTTTACCGAATACCTTTCCTTCCAAAAATATAAAGCCTTGTAGCGCATGTCTTGCTTAGTGCTTACGGGAATAAATTACTGGACATTTTAACAGACGGACACTTCTATTTTCATGAACGAATGGAATAATCGAGTGTCAAAAATCCGTACAACGGTCCGACCGTCCTTGAGGGCCAAACTGCTAAGCCAGTTGATGCTCCAACCCTTCTCTTCTCAGCGACATACCAGGTATTCCTGGAGTCAATGCACTGTACACTATCTTCATCGGACACCTTAATTCATAGTTTGAATATTAATGTAGAGTGTCAATCCGCTTGATAACATTACCAATTGATATAAGGTCAATCGTTTTACAGAAGACCTTACCCATCGAAAGCCTAACGCACTGTATCGAGAGTATAACATGGTGTTCAGTGGTTGAAATTAGTATATATTTTAGGAGGTGGACATGGTGTTTTCGTATCAGAATAGCAAAATCGAGGGCAAACAGTTCGAGAATGTCACCACCTTCTTTGAGATTCGAACAGTTATGTCAATAGCTTCATGTATCCTGTGATTCCGAAAGTTAAACCATAATATTCCGAGAGGAAACGCGCTGTACAGTATTGGCAATGGATACAGTAATTCACGGTTTGAATATTAAAGTTGAGAGTCAAACTGCGGAAGTACGTAACGTTTTCGTCTAGAGTCAAACTCTATCTAAGGCGAAACCACCAGAGATGCTAACCCGCTGTATCGAGCATATAACACCGTCTTCAGTTAAACAAATTACACAAAATTCTAACGGCGGGCACCATAACTTCATGTAAGAATAAGAAGACCGAGCGTCAGACCGTTGGAGAACGTTATCATCTTCCTTGAATGTCACACTTCTAAATCAACAGCTACACCTACCCCTTGATTCCGAGAGGCAATTCAGATATTACAGGAGTAAATGCGCTGAATGGTATAGGCTAGACGGTTGGTCTCAAACGGTTTGACTCTCTACTTTATCTTTCAATCCGTGAATTACGGTGTCTATTGCCAATACTGTTCAGGGGATTTGCTCCAGGAATAGCTGGTTTGACTCTCAGAATCACAGAATACGTGAAGCTATTAACTTAGCCGTTCGTCTCTTACAGTAGATGGCAATGTTCATGAGCGGCTTGAACCGCTATCTTATTATTCATAGTCAAATTTCGGAGCTTATAACTGAAATGAATACTAATTTTTTTCTCCGAAAACAACGCTATTATCTCGATACAACGGGTTACATTTCGTAGGGTAATGTCGTCGATGAAGCCTTTGACTTTGTAAAAATTGGTAACGATATCATACGGTTAGACGCCCTTTTTCAATATTCAAACCGAGAATAAACGTGTCCATTGCCAATACGATTCCGCGGATTTACTCCCCGTACATCTGGATCTTCTCCCGGAATCAAAGGGTAAGTGAAGCTATTGCTTTAACCGTCCGACTCTAGAGGATGGTAACGTTCGGGAACGGTTTGACCATCGATCCAGTAATTCATTCGAGAAGGTATGGTGCACCACACTAATAAGTATAATACTTTGTCTCTCTGAAGGCGAAGATATACACTCGATGCAGCGGGTCAGCTTCTCGTAAGCTAATGAATTCGGTAAAATGTTTGAATCTATACCAATAGGGAGCGTTGCCAACAGTCTGATACTGTACTTTATTACTTATTCTGGGAAGCAGTGCTTTTAATGCCTGCACTGTACAGCGGATCTACTACCAGAGTACCTGATTTGACTCTCGTCACCACAGAATAAGTGAAACATTTGACTTAACCGCGCTACACTCAAAGAAGGCGGTAACTTTCTCGCAAGGATTATCTCTTGTTTTTGTAATTCATACATGGAACTATGGCGCCCATCTCTAAAATGTATACATATGTGTTTCTCTCGACACGAAGTTATACTCTCGATACGACAAGAGAAAGCATACTGTAACAGGTTTGGCGCTACGCGAATAGGTAACGTTCTTCACGGTTTGACGATCTGCTTTACCTCTCATATCGAGAATTATGGTGTATGTTGAAAATACCCTTCTGCGAATTTACTGCCGTAAACGTGGTTTATCCATTGGATTCATAGGATAGGTGTAGCTATTGACTTAGCCGATAGATTCACACAGATGGTGGTACGTTCTCTTAGCGTTTGCACTCGATCTTCTAATTCATATGTCAAAATAAGGTATGCCTCTGCTATAATGTCTACCAATTCGTTCCTGTAAACCCAAACTAGTCAATCCGTACGGCGACTAGCGATCTCGGAATGTAAGGTGTATATTAAGAAGAATGACTCTAGACCAATTGATAATGTTCTCGACAGATTGACTCACAAGCTGATATTAAAGCCGTGAATTACGGTATCTATTGCCAAAATTGTTTAACGAATTTGCACCTAAAGTACGAGGTATGACTGTCGCAATCAATAGGAGAAGCTATTGCCTTTGGTGTGGGGCTTCCAAGGACGGTGAATCGTTCTGCAAGGGTTTGACTATCGACATTGCTATTCATACAGGAAACAAAACTGTTCGTCTGCTATACATCTACAGATGGCTTCACTGGCACTAAGTACGATACTAGATACAGCGGGTTAGGTTCTGGGAAGGTAAGGCATTCGGTAAAAAGTATGACTTTATAAAAATTGCTTATGTTCTCCACGGAATTGCTCTACTTTAATATTCATACCGAGAACTAAGGTGTCAATAGTCAATACTATGCAGCGGATTTACACCTGGAATTCAAGACTTGACACTCGGAATCGTAACTATATTTGAAGTTATTGACTCAGCCGTTCGACTCCCAAAGAGGTGGTAATGATCTCGTACGGTTTGACACTAGATCCTCTAATTCATATATCTAAATAAGGTATGCTCTGCTATAATGTCTACTAATTTGGTTCCGTTAGCGCTAAGCATGACACTCGCTAAGGCGCGTTATGTTCTAAGAAAATACCGCCTTTAGCAAAAAGAATGACACTATACAATCGATAATGATCTCCGACGGATTGACCTTCTACATTAATATTCGTACGCTGAATGAATGTATATTGCCAATACTGAACAGCGGATTCACTCCCGGAATAGCTGATTTGGCTATGTGAATCACAGGGTAGGTGAATCTATTGACTTGCCGTTCGACTCCCGAAGGTGGTGGGAACGTTCTCGAAGGTTTAAACTCAGATTATTCTATTCATACATGAAAATAAGATGAAATGACTATAATATATACTAATGCGATTCTGTGAACACGAAGGTATACTCTCGGTACAGTAGGGTACTTTGTCGGAGGATAAGGTCTGCAGTAAAACGACACGTTTGACTATATAGTATTGGCACCGATTTCTCACGGGGTGACGTTATCTCTTAATACCCAGTCCGCGAGTTAAGGTATCTCCTGTAAATACTTCACATCGCGTTAACTCCCGGATTACCTAGTTTGACCCTCGGAAACACTGGACACGTCAAGCTATTGACTTATCCGTTTAAATCTCAAAGCGCGTGGTAACGTTCCCGATCGGATTGGCGTTCAATCGACTAATTGATGCAAGTAGTTAAGGTGCCATTCACTGAAATGAATACCAATTTCGTTCTCTAAACACGAAGTTATTCTCTCGAAACGGCAGGTTGCCTTCTCCGAAGGTAAGTCTATCCGTAAAGGGATTGACTCTATACCAATATGTAATGTTCTATAACTGTTTGGCGGTTTGCTTTAATATTGAAACCGTTAATTATGGTGTCTATTGCCAATTCCCTACACCGGACGTATCCCGGAATACATGGATTGATTCCCCGAATCACAGACTAGGTGATGCTACTGACATAGCTGTTCGTTTCTCAAAGATGGCTGAAATGTTATCGATCGGTTTGACCTTCGATTTTCTAATTCATACACGATATTATAATGCCCGTGACTAAAATGTAAACTTATGAGCTTGTTCGAACACAAAGTTATACTCACGATCGGCGGGTTTACTTCGCGGTAGGTGAGGCTTTGTGTATGTAGTTTGACACTACACCTATAGGTGAAGTTATAAAATGGTTGTCGCTCTACCTTAATATTCATGCCGTAAATTATGGCGACCGATGCCAGATGTTACACCGATCTGACTCCCGGAATACCTTGTTTGACCTTCGGATAACAGGATAGTTGTAGCTATTGATATAGAAGTTCGGCTCTCGAAGATTGTGGTAACGTTGCAGATTGATTTGTCCCTCGCCCTTCTAATTCGTGCATGAAATTAAGATTTAGGCCACTAAAGTGCCTACTAATTTGCTTCCTTGCACACGTAATTATTATCTCGATACAGCGCGTTAGGACCTCGGAAGGTATGGTATTCGGTAAAAAGAATGACTTAATTCAAATTGGTACTGTCCACCGACGGATTGGCTCTCTTCTTTAACCCGTCTACTGCCGGACGACGATATCTCGTCGTTTGCTACACTAGCCAAAAGTGCCAACGACGATATATCGTCGTGCGTGTAATTACGCCTCATTCCTCGCATTGCGAGACAACTTTATCTGTAAATAAATTTACAAATGATCTAATTTGATTGTAAATTATCATATTTCGTTGGCAAAGAATTTGTAAATCGATTTGATCTGACGTTTACAGATTCTATACCGGAGTGTGCTGGGACTCTCTTTACGGAGGAGCGATAAGATGGACACTCTACGCCAGACACGCTTCTAGCCCCCAAGTCGAACTGATTGTTATAGTTATCTGAGTGTTGTATGCCACGCAGTTCATCAAGGCTATAATCCTTCTTTCAGTCTTTGCTTGACTTTTATAGAGAGAGTTTCTGTCCCGTGTTCTGTGACGTTCTTTTGCGGCAAAAGCCGAGACGTTTTTCAACAGTTTTTCGCGAAAAAGCTGTGCCTTTTTCCAAATATGGAGGACGAAGAATTAGTTCGGTTTATTACCGATTTTGAAATAGATGAAGGAGATTCCGATAGTGATGATCAGTTATGTGTACCGAGACGTCGGAATGTTCGCCCAAACAATTAGCGATAGTGAAACTGACCAAGAAGAGGGGCAAGATGTACATATTATCGATAGTGAGGAATATTTTAGGATTTCACTGAAGTTGCTGTTGGAAATGATACGCAATACAACCCTCTCCCATTATTTTTGGAAACTGTGGCTCCGAAACATAAGCCACCGAAGAATTCTTTACCTATTATATATTTCAATTTATTTTTCGCTCTTGAATTTCTTGAGATCATCAAAACAGAAACAAAATCGGTACACAAATGCATTTTTCGGCAGCACGCACATATCAATTGCATCTAGAACAATGGACGGGAAGAAAACCGCAGTTCCAGAGATGATGGCTCTTATAGCCGTCTTAATCGAGGTGATAATAATCCGAAGGCCAACATTGTTTAGTTACTGGTCAACAAACCATAGTATATTTCACTGTTTGGGCAAATGTTTAACCATAATAGATTCCAGTCATTAATGTAAGTTCTTTCATACTCTGGACAACAGAACCATAGCACCACGGAACAGCCCAGAGTACGACGCAGCACCGAAATTTGAACCCGTTGTTGCACATCCAAATAGAAAATTCAGGTACTATTATTCACCGAATCAATAGCTCAGTATAGACGAATCGTTAGAAGGCACAAAGACCAGATCAACACTAACTCAGTATTTGCCGATAAGAGGCACCATAGATGGGGGATCAAATTTTGATGCTAACCGATGTAATCGCACACTATTCTTTGTCATTTCATCGCTATCGGGGAGCCAAAGACGAACGTGACAATATTGAAGTAAAACAAAAAGGCCTTGCTCATATCGTAGTAGACAAATTACTCAATATGGGAAATTACTTGATGAAGCGATACCATATTGAAGCCGATAATATTTTTATCGTCATGGTGTTAGCAAGACATCTGTTGCGCAAGAAATATTTTCTCACCAGCACAATCCTATGTAACAGGAAATATATTCCACCGCAGATGAGGCGAAAACTTAAAGCGGGCGAATCTAAATTATTGCGAAATCGTGAATTACTATTATCAGCTAACAGCGAAAAAAATCACAAGCAAAAAATGTGTTACTATTATCAACACACGGAACAGCCGCAAATACTACCAGATCATGGCGAAGGTCGAATCAGGAGAGAGAAGGAGGAATACCAGCTATCATATCTGATTTTAATAAAATATATGGGAGGTATAGATGTCTCAGACATGATGGTTTATGCATATTTAGATGAACGAAGAACAGTGAAGTATTGGAAAAAAGATGTATTTCCCATATTTTCACACATGGTTCTGAATGCGTATATTTTATATCAACTGAACAGAGAAGGAACTGCTATGACCCGACTGGAATTCATAGCCGATTCATGAATCAATAACAACCGAATGGATGACGGTAAGCGTAATGCTGAAAGGCCATTGTGTGAGACATCGAGTAATACCACAGGCTCAGGTATTCGCAAACTTCTCGAAAGCGAGAAAAAGTTTGCCTTCTTTGTTTTTGGCGGGACGGTGGGCCTGTACGAAGATCACGCACAATTTGTATTCATTGCAGTAATGGGTTACACGGTGTACGTATTAGCAAACATCAGTCCTATAATAAGTAAATGGTTTGGGTGAGTTATAGAAAGGAAATGTTACATATTTGCAATAGCCAGATAACTAAATAGCAATACTTGTGATAATAAAATTTTGGTTCTGCAATGGTGTAGTACCTACATCAATTGCTTGTCTTGCAGCAGATAAAATCCGTTACCGCCCGCACTATGTAATCGATCTCTTCTTTATTTTTGTTTGTGAAATGACAATTTATTTTACAGATTAAATTGGAATGCAAATCATATGTTGCGTTCTAATATGTTCATATAAAATAATATAAAACAATGCCTTTTCTATGTGTAAAAACGATTTGAAAGACAGAACTCAAATCCTATATTACTTATAATTGTGTTGCTTATACTATTTTCCAAGCGATATTGGAGAATCATTATCATTGCTTTATTCTCCATTTCGTCCCTGAATACGTGACATTTTTTAGCATGTAAATATCATTTGTAGTTTGGATTTTATAAGCGTTTTCCACATAGTTGCATATTTGTCAATTCGGCTGGTTATCTTCGTATAGGCAGTCGTTTTCGTCCGGCACAAAAGGGTTAATATTCATATCGTGAATTTAGGTCCATTGCCAAAACTGTTCAGGGAATTTACTCCGAGAATTACTCAACTGCCTCACGGAATCATATGATCGGTGAAGCTATTGCCTTCGCCATGCCATTATCAAAATAGGAGTAACGTTTTCGAACGATTTGACCCACCATCTTCCTATTAATACATGCAACTAAAATGTCCGTCTGCTGAAGTATCTACTAATTTGTGTCCATGAACACTATGCAAGGCACTTGCTGCGGCGGGTTAAGTTCTAGGAGGGTAAGGTATCCGGTAAAGGTTTGAGCCTATACCAGTAGGTAACGATCTACAATGGTTCGAATTCCATATTGCTATTTACACCGTAAATTACGGTGTGCATTACCAATACTCTTCAGCGGATGTACGCCCGGATACCTGGATTGACTCTCGCAGCACAGGATGGCTGAGCTACTGACTTGCACCTTCGATTCTCACAGAACGTTGTAACGTTCCCGATCGGTTGGACGCTCGATCCTCTAATTCATGCATGAAGTTAAGGTGCTCGTTACTAAATTGTGTACTAGTGCCTTTCCATAATCACGTAGCTATACTCTCGATACGGCGCGTTAGGTTCTCGGATTGTAAGGCATCGGTTAACCGTTTGACGCTATGCCAGTAGGTTACGTTCTCAAATGGTTTGACGCTGTACTTTAATATTCAATCAGCGAATTAAGTTGTTCATTCCCAATAGTACACAGCGGATTTACTCTTGATATACCTGCTGTGACTCTCGCAATCACAAGTACAGGTGAAACTGTTAACTAAGCTGTTCGATCCTCAACTAAGGTGGTAGCGTTCTCGAACGCTTTGACCCTCGATCTTCTAACTCAGATATAAAATTAAGGTGGGCGCCTCTAAAATGTCAACGTCTATGTTTCCATGAACATTGAGCAAGACATTCTATAGAGCTGGATGGACTACTCGGGAGGATGGTATTCGGTAAAATGTTTGACTTTATAGCAATTGGTAACGCTTTCAGACGATTTGACGCTCCACTTTAATATTGAAGCCGTGAAATAAGTTGCCTATTGCCAAAACTGTCCAGAGCACTTACTTGCGAAGCACCTGGGTTGACTCTCCCAAATCACAGGATATGGGAAGCGATTGACTTATTCGATCGTCTGTCACAGATTGTGGTAACCTTCTCGAAACGTGGACCGTCGATCTTCTAATTCATGCATGAAATTAAGGTGCACGTCACTAATACGTATACTGTTTCGCACCTCTGAACACGATATTATATTCTCGATACAGCGTATCAGTCTTTCGGGGGGTAAGACCTTCTCTAGGAAGTCTGGACGAATAAAGTAATGCTCTGCAACGGCTTGACGGCCTGCTTAATATGCAATCCGTCAATTAAGGTATCAACTGCCCAAACTCTTCAGCGTATTTACATTCGGATTACTGGTTTGACTCTGTGAATTACAGGATGGTGAAGCTATTGACTCAGCCGACTGAACCAGAAGGTGGTCGTAACGCCCTCGAACTGATTGCCTCTCGATCTTCTAATTCATACATGAAGTTAAGGTGCCCGTCACTGAAATGCATACCAATTTCTTTCTCTGAACACGATGCTATACCATCTTAATGACGGGCTTGCTTCTCCGATGGTATGGCTGTCGGCAAAGTGTTTGATTTTTTAAAAATTAGCAACGCTATAAAACGGCCAGACGCTCAACTTTAATATTCAGACTGTGAATAAGGTGTCCATTGCCAATACTGTCCTGCAGATTTACGTCAGGAATACCTGGTTTGACTGTCCGAGTCAGAGCATAGGTGGAGCTATTGACTTAGTTGTGCGTCTCTCAAAGTACGTGGTAACGATCCGGAACGTTTTACACCCGATATTCAAATTAATACATGAAATTACGGTGGTCGCCACTAAAACGTAAATTATTTTGTTACTCTGAACGCGATGTTATATTCCCGATACAGAGGGATAGTCCTCTAGTGTGTGAGGACATCAGTAGACGTATTTCTTTGAACGCATTGGTACGTTCTCAAAATTACTGATCGTCCGTTTAAATTCAAACCGTGAGTTAAGGTGTCTCTTGCCAATACTGATTCAGCGGATTTACTCCCGGAATACCTGGTTTGGCTCACAGGATGTTGAAGCTATTGACTTAGATGTTCGTCTCCCACTGTAGGTGTGAACGCTTTCGACGATTTGACACTCTATCTACTAAGTCATGCATGAAGTTAAGGCGCTCGTCACTAAAATGTATAGTAATTTGTTTGACTCTTGCCATCATATGATAGATCGAGCGATGACACAACTGTGCGATCCTTAATGACGGTAGGCATGTTCTCGTTTGGTTGTACGCCTGATATTGTAATTCATACATGAAATTGTTATGCCCATCACTAGAATGTATAATATTTCCTTTCTCTGAACACGATGTTAGCTTCTCGGAAGATAAGTCTTTCCGGAAGAGGTTTGTACATACACCAGTGGTAACCGTTCAACAACGGGTTGTCGGTTTGCATTGACAATCGTACCGTGAAATATGGTGTCTATTGCCAATAATGTACGGGGCAATTAGTCCCATCTCTGTAATGCGGATTTACTCCCAGATTACCCAGTTTGAACATCGGAATCGCAGAGTAGGTGATGTTTTTGACTATTCCGGTCGAGTCGCAAAGAAGGTGTTAACGCTCTCGATCGGTTTGACCAACATCTTGTAATGCATAGAAGAAGTTAACTTGCCGTCACTAAAATAATACAGGTTCCTTCCTCTGAACGCCAAGTTATACTCTCGATATAACGCCTTAGGCTTCGGCGGGTAAGGGATTCAGTAAATCGTTTGACCTTATTCCAAATTGTAACATCTCAATCGGATTGTCTGTGTACTTTAATATTTATTTTCGTGAAATAGGGTGTCCAATGCCAATACTCCTCAGTGGATATACTCCCGGAATACATGGTTTGATTCTCGGTATCACCTGATACGTTAAACTACGGACGTAGCCGTTCGAATCTCAAAGAAGTGCATGTTTCTCGAACGGTTTGTCCCTCTGTCCTTCAAATTCATAGATGAATTGATGGTGATGTCCCTAAATTGTATACTAATGTGTTTTCCTAAACATGAAGCTATATTCTCGATACAGCGGGTTAGCTTCTCGAATGGTAAGGCATTCGGAAGAATGTTTGACTTTACATCAATTAACGCTCTCACAATGTGTAACGCTCTTTTCAATCCGTGAACTAAAGTATGTATTGCTAGTACTGTGCAGAGCATTTGGTCACGAATATCTCGATTGACTTTCTGAATCACAGAATGTATGAAGCTATTGACTTATCCGTTTGAATCTCCAAGAATGTGGTAACTTTGTCGAACGGTTCGACACCTGATCTCCTTATTCATAATGAATTAAGTTCCCCGTTACTTAAATGTATACTAATTTGATTCTCTGAAGACAAAGTTATACTCCTGATGAACGGTGATGTACGCGGAAGTTAGGGGTTTCGGTAAAACTTTTGACTTCATAAAAATTGATAACGTTCACGAACCGCTTGGCGCTCTAATTTAATGTACAAACTGTGGAATTATGGTGCCTATTAGCAATACTCTTCAGCGAACTTAATCTCGGATTACGTGGTTCGCCACTGGAAATCGCTGGAGAGGTGAAGTTATTGACTAAGCAATTCGACTCTCACAGAAGGTGGCATCGCTCTCGTGCTGTTTGACACTCGTTCATCTAAATCATACCTGAAATTAAGGTGCCCGTCACTAAATTGAATTCTAATTTTCACCCCTGAACTCTAATACTCTCGGTTCAGCGCGATAGACTTTCGAAGCGTAAGGTCTCCAGTAAAGCGTTTGACTTTATACAAATGGTTGCATTCTCAAACGGATTGACGTTCTACTTAAAAATTTAAACCGTGAATTAAGGCGCCTTTTGGCAATACCGTTCAACTGATTTACTCTCGGAATACCTGGTTTGACTGCCGCAGGTGCAAGACAACTGAAGCTACTGACTTGGCCTTTCGTCTCACACAGAAGGTGGTAACGTTCTCGAACGGTTTATCAATCGATCTTCGAATTCATTCATGAAATTAAGGAGCCCGTAAATAAAATTTATAGTAATATGATCCACTGAACACCATGTTATGCTCCGATACGTCCCTCTGTGCTTTCGGAGGGTAAGGTCTTCAGTAAACGTTGAACTTCATTCCAATAGGTAACACTGTCAAGCGGATTGACGCACAACTATCGTATTCACACCGTGAATTAAGGCGACTAATGCCAACACTGATCACGATTTACTGGCGGAATACCTGGTTTGCCTCACGGAATCACAGCATAAGTGTAGCTATTAACTCTGCTGTTCGACTCTCAAACAAGGTGGTAACGTCCTCGTACGGCATGACCCCTATCATCTAATTCATAAATGAATAAAGGTTCCAGTCACTATAATGTATACTTATTTGTTTCTCCGATTACGAAGTTACTCTCTGGACACCGCGGATTAGGTGCTCGGAGGGGAAGGACTTCGATATAGCTTTTGTCATTATACCAATTGGTATCGTTCTACGAAGGTTACACTATGTACATTAATATTCAAACCTTGAATTGAGATGCGCACCGCCTATAGTATACACCGGATTGACTACCGGAATACCAGCACTGACTATCCGACTAACAGGATAGGTGAAGCTATTCACTACGCCGTTCTATCTTCAAAAAAAGATGGAAGCGTTCTTTAACGGTTTGACACTCAATCTTCTACATCATACATGAAATTAAGGTTCCCGTCGCTAAAATGTATACTAATTTGCATCTCTGAACATGAAGTCATACTCTCGCTACACCTGGTTACATTCTCGGTAAGCAAGGTATTCGGCAAAAAGTTTTACTCTATTCCAATTCGTATCGGCCCACGACGGTTCGACTCTGGAGTTCAATATTTGTAGCGTGAAATATGGTGTATGATGCCAATACTGCACTACAGATTTTCTCCGGAATATCTGGTAGGACTCTCGGAAACACAGGGTAGGTGAAGCTAATGACTTAGCAGTCCGATTCTCAAGGAAAGTGGTATCGTACGCGAACGGATTAATACTCGATCTTCAAAATCATACATGAAATTAAGGTGCGCGACACTAGGATGTATACTAATTTGTTCCTCTGAACGCGAAGTTATACTTTTCGATGCAATGGGTGAGGTTCTCGGAGGGTAAGGCATTCTGTAAGAAGTTTAACCCTACACGAATTGGTAATGTTCGACAACGGCTTGACGGCGTACTGTAATATTCACTCCGCGAATTATGGTATCTATTGTCAATACTGTTCAGCGGATTTACTCCGAAATACCTGGTTGTCCTTCGGAATCGCTGGATAGGTAAAGCTATTGACAAAGCCTTTCGACTCTAAAATGTTGGTAACCTTCTCAAACGGCTTGACACTCGATATTCTTATCGTACATGAAATTAGGGTGCCCGTCAATTAAACTTACACTAATTTGTTTCGCTGAACACGAAGTTCAATACTTGAATCGGCGGGTAACTACTACAAACGGAAGGCTATTGATAATGCGTTTGAATCTATACAACTAAGCAACGTTCCCGAACGGTTTGACTCTGCACTATATTATATATACCGCGAAATAGGGTGCCTGATGTCAATACTGTAATGCGTATTAACTCCCGGAATGTCTGGTTTGACTTTCGGAACCACAGGACACGTGAAGCTACTGAATTATCCGTTCGATTACCTAGGAGGCTGATAACGGTCTCGAACCGTTTGACCTCGATCTTCTTATTCATAATGAAATTATGACCCCGTCACTAGATATTTACATATTTGATCTTCTGAACACGTTGTTATACTCTCGACGCGGCGGGCTAGCTTCGCGGACGGTATGGCATTCGGTAAAGTATTTGACTCTATAAAATAGGTAACGTTCTACAGCGGTTTGTCGATCTGCTTTAACATTCGTACCGTGAATTAAGGCGTCTTTGGCAATACTGTACTGGGCCATTACTCCCGGCATACTTGGTTTGAGTCTCGGGAAAACAGGATAGGTGAAGCTATTGACTTAGCCGTTTGAATCTGAAAGCAGGTGATACCGTTCTCGAACGACTGACTCTCGATTTTGCTTTTCATATATAGAAATAAGGTGTGCGTCTGCTAAAGCGTCTACTAATTACTAATTTGATTCGGAGTACACCAAGAAAGACACTGGCGACAGCGGGTCACGTTTTTGGACGGTAAGGCCTTCGGTAACAAGTTTGACTCTATACCAATAGGTAACGTCCTACAACGGATTGACTACGTACTTTGTTATTTAAGCCGCGAGTTAACGTGTCTGTTGTTAATACTGTATTATGGATTTACCCTCGGATTAGCACGATTCGCTCTCGGAATCACAAGATATGTGATGCTATTGAATAATCCGTTCGACTCTCATAGAAAGTGGTCACATTATCGAGCGGCTTGACACTGGATCTTCGAATTCATTCATGAAATTAAGGTGCTCGTCGCTAAAATTTATAGTAATTTGTTCCACTGAACACGATATTTTACTCTCGATACAGGGGGTAATGGTTTCGTTCGGTAATATCATCAATAAGACGTTTGACTTTATACCAACTGGAATCGTTATTCAACGGTTTATGGCCCTATTGTAATATTCATACGAATATTGATTGTGGTAATGGTAACAAACTGATTAACCTATGATCATCTATTTCATACAAGAAATTAAGATGCCATCTATATAATGTATAGTAACGTCATTCTCTAATCACGAGGTTATACCATCGATACAGCGCGTGTGGCTCTCGGAAGGTAAAACCTTCGGTAATATGTTTGACACTATACGAATAGGTATCGTTCTACAAATCTTTGACGATCTACATTAATATTCATATCATGAATTAACGCGTCCATAGGTAATACTGCACTGAGGATTTCCTCCCTGAATACCTGGTTTGACTATCGGAATATGAGGATCGGTGAAGGTACTGATTTGGCTGTGCGATGCTCAAAAGGCGATAACGTTCTTGAACGGATTGACTCGCGATCTCATTATTCATCCATGATATTGTGGTGCCCGTACTAAAATGAATACAAATTTTCATCTACAAACACGTAGTTATACCCTCGATACACCGAGTTTGATTCTCGGAAGGTAAGGCCTTGCGAAAATGATTGACACTACAACAATTGGTATCGTTCTTCAAGCGGTATGACGTTCTACTTTACTATTCAAACCGTGAATTAAGGTGCCTATTGGCAATACCCCTCCAGACAGTTACCGCCTTCTTTGAGAGTCGAAATGCTGAGTCTATTGCTTCACCAGTAGTTGTGATTCAGAGAGTCAAACCAGGTATTCTGGGATTAAATATGCTGCACAGTATTGGAATTAGGCACCGTATATCACAGCTTGAATATTAAAGCAGAGCGCCAAACTATTTCAGAACGATACTAACTTGTATCGAGTCAAACAATTACCGAAAGCCTTACCTGCGTTGAATCTGACCCGATGTATCGAGAGTATATTACCGTTTTCTGTGGGACGAATATATAGACATGTTAGTGACGCGCACCTTTATTTCGTGTTAGAATTAGAAGGTCGACGGTCAAACCGTTCGAGAAAGTTGCCACATTCTTCGAGATTTGGGCGGCTAAGTCTATAGCTTCACCTATCCTGTGATATGGAGAGTCTAATCAGGTATTCCCGGAGTAAATGCGCTGTACAGTATTGGCAATAGATACCTTAATTCGTGGATTGAATATTAAAGTACAGTGTCAAACCGATGCAGATCCTTACAAATTGATATGAAGACATCCTTTTTCCCGTAGGCCTTACCTTCCAAGATGCTAACCCGCTCTATCGAAGGTATAACTTCGAGTCCGGGT
>NW_027469848.1:0-58480 GCF_051020765.1 Lasioglossum baleicum | reverse complement strand
TAAATGCGCTGTACAGAATCGGCAACATATACCTTAATTCGCGTAGTGAATATTAAAATACAGCGTCACCCCTTGTGAGACCGTTATTAATTGCAACAAAGTCAAACGTTTTACAGAATACCTTACAATCCGATACCTTACAATACAACAATACCTTAGCTATCCCGCCGCATTTAAGGTATAGCTACGTGTTTAGGGTGACACATTCGTACACAAATTAGTGACGGAACCATATATTCATGCACAATTCAGAAGATCGAGTGATAGACAGCTCGAGAAGGTTTCCACCTTCTTTGAGAGTCGAATGACTAATTCAACAGCTTCGCCCATCCTGTCATTCCGCGACTGAAGCCTGGTATTCCTGGAGAAAGTCCGCTGAACAGTATTGGCCATAGACACCATCATTCGCGGTATGAATATTACAGTAGACGGTCAATCCGTCGGAGAATATAACCAATTGTTATACCGTCATTCTTCATACCGAATGCCTACCCATCCGAGAACCTATTTCGCAGTAGCCAGTGTCTTGCTTGTTGTTGGTAGATACAAATTAGTAGACACGTTAGCAGCCGGGCATGACATTTCCATGTATTGGGTTGTCCGGAAAGTTCGTGCCGACTTTCGGTAGGTAGCGTGAGAGACCTACCTGAATATATCACAATTATTGAAAACAAATGACACGTGTACATATTATAATAGAGATAACTTCAGCTATATTTGGAAAAAAGTTTGGTCACGATTCGTTAATTTTTATCAGTTTTGTACGCCTTAGAATATGGTGGTAAATAAGGATCATTATAGGCACCTAATGCTTTTCTTTTTCCGAATGGGCAAAAATGCCACACAAGCGGCAAATAAGATATGCGCTGTTTATGGCGAGGATCCCGTAGCCGAAAGAACTGTGCGTAAGTGGTTTGCACGGTTTAAAACTGGAAATTTCGACCTTGAAGATCAAGAACTCCCAGGTAGGCCGTCCACCACAGACGAAGATATGATTAGAACAGAAATCGAGAATAGCCCATGCTCAACATTACGTCAATTAGCAGGAATGCTAAATAAATCAAAATCAGCAATCCTCGATCATACTATGAATCTCGGCGATGTAAACCGTCTTGATGTATGGGTTCAGCACAATTTAACGAAAAAAAATCTGTTGAACCGCGTCTTCATTTGCGACTTGCTTTACAAGCGCAACGAGGAGACGCCATTTCTGAAGGAATCAGTGACGGAGAATGAAATATGGATAATTCATACAAACGTTCAGCGTAGAAGGTCCTGGAGAAAGCGTGATGAACCACTTTTAGCCACCGCAAAGGCCGGTCTTCATTCGAAGAAGGTAATGCTCTGTATCTGGTGGGACTGGAAAGGAATCCTACATTATGAGCCTTTACCAAATAATGAGGCAATAGATTCGGCAAAGTACTGCTCTCAGTTAGATAAACTGAAGACATCAATTGATCAAAAACGTCCAGAAATTGCGAACAGGAAGGGCGTCGTATTTCATCAGGACAATGCGCGAGCCATGTGTCTTTGAGAGCTCGGCAAAAATTGTTGGAGTTTGGTTGGGATGATTTACCCCATACACCGTATTCGGCAGACCTTGCGCCTTCGGTTTTTCACCTATCCCCATCAATACAAGTTTCCCTTAATGGAGAAACTTTCAACTCATTGGTCGAGATAAAAACCCATTTGGACAATTTTTTTGCCGAAAAACTTGAGAGGTTCTGGAAGGACGGAATTCGTAAGTTGCATGAAAAATGAAGAAAGTTTGCGAAACAGAATGGTACCTAAATAACTTAATAAATGTATACCAATACTTAAATAGCTGCGTTTTAATTTTCCTAAAAATCGGCACGAACTTTCCGGACAACCAAATATAAATAGCAAAATCGAAAGTCAAACCGTTAAACAAGGATACCATCTTCTTTTGGAGTCGAACGGCTACGTGAATAGCTTCATCTATCCTTGATTCCAAGAGCCAAACCATGTACTCCGGGAGTGAATCCACTGAGAAATAATTAGCATTAGACACGCTATTTCGCGGTATAAATATTAATGTACAGAGTCAATCCGTTAGAGAACGTTACCAATTGGAATAATGTCAAACGTTATACTGAATTCCATACACTCCCATAGAATATCGCATTATATCGAGCGTATAGCTTGGTGTTCAGAGGTAGAATTCTGTACACATTTTAGTAATGGGCACGTTAACTTCATGTATGGATTACAAGATAGAGAGTTAAACCGATGGAGAACGTTACCACGTTCTATGATAGACACACAGCTGTGTCATTAGCACCGCCTATCCTGTTATTCCGCGTGTCAAGCCAGATATTCCGGGAGCAAATGTTCAGAACATTATTGTCGATATACACCTCAATTCGTTGTTTGAATATTGAATCGGGCCGTCAAGCCGCTGTAGAATATTACCTATTCGTGTAGGGTTAAACATCTTACAGAATGCCTTACCCTCCGAAAAACTTATCAGCTCTAGCGGGAATATGACACCATGTCCAGTGGTAGGAAGTAGTATACATTTTTGGGACGCGCACCTTAATTTCATGCATGAATTGAAAGATAGTTGGTCAAACCGCTCGAGAACTTTACCTCCATCTGTGAAAGACGATCGGCGAAGCATGTAACTTTAACTATCGTGTGATTCGGAGAGCCAAACCAGGTATTCCTCAAGTAATTCCGCAGGAGAGTATTGGCATTGGACACCTTAATTCACGGTCTGCATATTAACGTAGAGTGTCGGACCGCCTTAGATCGTTGCTAATTGGTACAAAGACAAACACTTTGCAGAATGCCTTACTTTCGGAGAAGCAAACCCGCCCGTTTCGAGAGAATAACGACGTGTTCAGAGAAGCTAAGTGGTATTCATTTCAGCGACGGGCACCTTAATTTCTTGTATGAATCAGAAGGTTGAGTGTCAAACGAATCGGGATCCTGACTAACTTCGTTGTGAGTCAACCGGCTAAATCAATGGCTTCACCTATCCTGGGATTCCGAGAGTCAAGCCAGTTATTCCGGGAGTCAACCCGCTGTAAAGTAATTGAAACTGACACCATAATTCACGGTATGAATATTAAAGTAGCAGGTCAATCCCTTGGAGGACATAACAGTTTGGTACACGTTCATACCTTCTACCGAATACCTTACCTTCCTAGAGCATATCCCGCAGTAGCGAGAGTCGTGCTTAGTGCTCACGGAAGGCAATTAGTATAAGTATTAGTATAAGTATTATAGCAGAAGCTGACCGTATATCCATACATGAATTAGAAGATCGAGTGTCAAATCATTCGAGACAGTTCCCACCTTCTTTGGGAGTGGAACGGCTAATTCTGCAGCTTCACCTATCCTGTGATTCTGATAGTCAAGTCAGGTATTCCACGAATAAATCCGCTGACAGTATTGGCGATAGACAGTTCAATTCACTATATGAATATTAGTCTACAGATCCAAACCGTTCTAGACCGTTACTTATTGCTATAGAGTCACAATTTTACCCGAAGGCCTTACGTTCCGAGAAGCTAACCCGCTGTATAGAAAGTATTACTTCGTATTGAGAGGAGAAAATTAGTATACATTTCAGTGACGGGCACCTTAATGTCGCGTATGAATTAGAAGGTCGATGGTTAAGCAGTTCGGGAATGTCACCACGGTCATTGACAGTCGGACGTCTAAGTCAGTAGCTACATCTGTCCTGTGATTCCGAGAGTAATGGCAGGTATTCCTGGAATAATCCGTGGAACAGTATTGGCAACAGACAGCTTATTTCACGGCATGAATATTATAGTAGAAGGTCAATCCGCCGGAGATCATTGCCAGTTCATTTAGAGTCGTTCTTTTTACCAAATGTTCTACCTTCCTAGAACCTAACACTGTGTTGCGAGGGTCATGCTGAGTGCTCACCGAAGCAAATTAGTAGATGTTGTAGCGGAAGCATACCTTATTTTCATATATGAATGGGAAGATCGAGAGGCAATCCGTTCCAGAACATTACAACCTTCTGTGAAATACGAACGGCAAAGTCAAAATCATCACCTATCCTGTGATTCGGAGAGTCAAACAAGGTATACTGGGAGCAAATCGACTGATGAGTATTGCCAATACACACCTTAAACCACATTTTGTTTACTAAAATAGAGCGCCAACCGTTTTTGAACGTTATCAATTATTATGAAGTCAAACGTTTTACCGAAGGCCGTAACGTCCGCGAACCTAACCCACCGTATCGAGAGCATAACAACGTGTTCAGAGGTACGAATTAGTATACATTTTAGTGACGAGCACCTAAACTTCATGTATGAATTCCGAGATCGAGTGTCAGAGCGTTCGAGTACGATACAACCGTCTGGGAGAGACAAGCGGAAAAGTCAATAGTTTCACGTATCCTGTGATTCCGAGAGTCAAAGAAGGTATACCGGGATTAAATTCTCTGAATAGTATAAGCAGGAGATGCCTTACATCACGGTTTGAATATTAATATAGGGAGTCCAACCGTCGGAGAACAATTCCAATTGGAATAAAGTCATTCATTTTACCCAATTCCTTACCTTCCGAGAACCCAACCCCCTGCATCGATTGTGTTCCACAGTTTTCACGTGATCAAATTATTAGACATGTCAGCTCACGGATACATTAATTTCAAGCATGTACAGGAATATCGAGGGCAAACCGTTAGATAACGTAGCCACCTTCTGTGAGAGTGGCATAGCTACGTCAATACCTTCAACTATCCTGTGATACCGATAGTCAAGCCTGGCATTCTAGGAATACCTCCGCTGTACAGCATCGGCAATAGACACCTAAACTCTCGGCATGAGCATTAAAGTAGAATGTCAAATCGTCGCAGAACATTACAAATTGTTTTAGAGTCATTCTTTTTACAGACTGCGTTACCTTTTGAGCACGTATCCCGCTGTATCGGGAGTGTGTCTTCGTGGTAATAGAAACAAATTAATATACATTTGCTTGAGGGGCATCATAATTTAATGTTTGAAATAGAAGATCGAGTGTCAAAAGTTTCGAGCTCGATCCCAACTTCTTCGAGAGTCGAACGGCTATGACAATAGCTTCGTCTCTCCTTTGATTCCGTGAGACAAACCATGTTATCTGGGAACGAATTAGCTGAAATTATTCGAAATAAACGCCTTAATTCGCAGTTTGAATATCAAAGAAGCACTCAAACCCTCGGAGGTCATGACGAATTCGTATAAAGTCATTCTTCGTACCGAATAGCCTACCGGCCGAGAATATTCTCTCGCTATAGGGTGTGTCTTGCTCGTTGTTGACGGAAACAAATTAGTGGACATTTCAGCAAGACGGACACAATATTTTCATGCACGAATAGCAAAACCGAATGTGAAGCCGTTCGAGAACGATACAACCTACAGTGAGAATAGAACTTCACTGGATGGGTAAAGCTATTGACTGATACATAGACTAGATACCCTATTTCACGGTATAAATATTAGACTATAGAGTCAATCCTTTGTAGAATATTACCTACTGGTATAATGTCAAACTTCTAACCGGGTGATCGGGTGATAAACCGTATGAGACCGTTACCTCCCTCTTTGATAGTCGAACGGATAAGCCAATAGCTTCACCAATCCTGTGCATACGAGAGGCAAATCAGGTATTGCAGGAGTACGTCCGCTGGACAGTATTGGCAATTGGCACCCTAACTCACGGTATGGATACTAATGTACGGAGTCAAACCTTTGGAGATCGTTACCAATTGCTATAACGTCATACTCCTTACCGAAGACCTTACACCCTGGAAAAGTAACCCGCTGTATCGAGAGTATAACTTCGTGTCCATGGGAAAAAATTTCTCGTCAGTGACGGGTACGTGGAATTGATCTTTGAATTAGTGGATGGAGTTTTGAACGATTAGGGAACGATACCACCTTCTGTGAGAGACGTACGGCTTAGTCAATAACTTCAGGAATCCTGCGATTACAAGCGTCAAACCACGTAATCCTGGAGCGAATCCGCTGACCACTATTGGCAATACACTCGTTGACTCACGGTATGCTGTTAAAGTAGAGGGTCAAGCCGTAGGGTAGCATTACCAATTGGTATATAGTCATTAATTCTATCCCATACCAGTCCATCGAGTACCTAGACAGCTGTAGCGATTGTCTTGCGTAATATTCACTGGAACAAATGAGAAGACATTTTAACAGGCGGACACATTAGTTTCAGGTATAAATAGAAAAATCAACCGTCACACCGTTCGAGAACGATCCCACATTGTTTGAGGGTCCAACGGCTGCGTCAATAGCCTTCACCTGTATTTGTGAATCCGTGAGTCATGTCTGATATTCCTGGAGTAAATCAGCTGAACAGTATTAGTGTGAGACACCATAATTCTCGGTTTTAATATTAAATATAGATCGTCAAACCGTTTGTGAACGTTACCCATTCGTATAATGTCAAATGTTTTATTGAAGACCTTACCCATCGAAAAACTAACCGACGGTATCAAGAGAATAACTTACTGTTTGGAGAGTCACATTAGCGTAAATTATAGTGATGGCATCTTAATTTCATGTAGGAATTAGAAGATCAATGATGGTCAAACCGTTCGAGGCCTTTACCTCCATCGTTGTGAGTGGAACGTCTGTGTCAATAGCTTCGCCCACCTTGTGACTCCGAAAGTCAAAGCAAGAATTCCCTGAGTAAATCCGCAGCACAGTATTGGCAATAGATGCTTTAACGCACGAAATCAGTATTAATGTACAGAGTCATACCGTTTTCAAACGCTACCTACTGGCTCAGAGTAGAGCATTTTCCGATTCCCTTACCTTCCGAGGAACAAACTCGCTGTATCGTCAGTACATCTTCGTGTTTGGTAAAACACATTAGTAAATGTTTCAGTGACGGGCACTAAATTTCATTATGAATAAGATGAACGCGTGTTAAGCCACTCGAGGACGTTGTCACCTTCTTTGATATTCCAAAGGGTATGTCAATTACTTCACCTACCCTGAGGTTCCGAGAGACAAATCTGCTACTTGCAGGCAAATCTGCTGATGAGAATTGGCAATAGACACATTCATTCACAGTATGAATACTAAAACAGACCGCCAACCCGTTGTAGATCGCTACCGACTGGTGGAAATACAAACTTTTAACCGAAGCCTCAACATCCGAGAAGCTGGCACGCCGTATCGAGAGTATAACTTCGTGTCCAGAGAGAGATATTAGTATACATTTTAGTGATGGGCATCACAATTTCATGTACGAATTACATAATCGGGTGCCAAACCAATCGAGAACGTGCCCACCACGTTTAATTGTCAACAGCTTTACCCGTCCTGTGATGCCAAGGTTCAAACAAATTTCTATACATTTTAGTGATGAGCACATTAATTTCATGTATGACTTAGAAGGCTGAGGGTCAGTCCGTACAGAAACGCAACCACCGCCTTTGTGATTCGAACTGCTGATTCAATAGCTTCTCCAATCATGTAATTCCGAGAGGCAAGTCTGGTACACGGGAGTTAATCCGCAGAGGAGTATTAGCTATGGACATCTTAATTCACGGTATGAATATTAAAGCTGACCGCCAACCCATTATAGAACGTTAACAATTTGCTTATAGTCATTGAAATTACCTTCGGCCTTACCTTCCGAGAAGCCTGACCACCTGCATCGCGGGTATAACAATGTGTCCAGAGGAACAAATTACTGTGCATTTTAGTGAAGGGCTCATTAATTTCATGGATGAATAAGAACATCAAGGCTGAAACGTTTGGAGAATGTTACCACCTTTCTTCAGAGTCGCACAAGTAAGTAAATAGCTTCACCTATCCTAAGATAGCGAGAGTCAAAGCTAGGCATTGCGTGATCAGATACACTGAACAGAATTGAAAATAGACACATTAATTCAATGAAAGAACATTCAGGATGGGAACCAAACCGGTGGACACAATTACCAAATGGTATAAAGTCATTCCTTTTATCCAATACTTTACCTTCCGAGAACCCATGCCTCTGTATCGAGAGTATAACTTCGAGTTCGTAGAAAAAATTGGTATATATTTTAGTTTAGTATCTTCAATACGCCATGATTCGGCGAATCAAACCGTGTATTCCCGGATTACGCCCGCTTAGGAGTACAGGCAACAGACGCCATAATTAACGTTGTCAATATTAAAGAAGACGGGCAAAGAGTTATAGAACATTACCTATTGGTACGGAGTCAACCCGTTTACGGATAGACTTACCATCGGAGAAGGTAACCTGCTTTCGGGAGTATAACTTCGTGTTCAGAGAACGAAATTGGTATTCTTTTGAGTGAATGGCACCTTAACTTCTTGTATCAATTAGACGATTAAGCGCCGAATCGTGCAGGAACGTTTCACACTCTTTGAGATTCGAACTGATAAGTCAATAGCTTCACATGTCCGTTGATTCCCAGGGTCAAACCAGGTAATCCGGTATTAAATGCGCTGTGCAGTATTTACAACTGATAATTTAATTCACTGATTGGATATTAAAAGGTAACGTCACCCCGTGAGAGATCGGTACCAATTGCTATATAGTAAAACGTGTCGTTCTACCGAAGTCCTTATCCACCTAAACATTATCCCACCGTACCGAGAGTATAACTTCGTGTTCAGAGAATCGCAACAGTATACACTATAGTGATTTCACATTATTTTCATGTATGAATAAAATAACCTGGATTCAAATTCTTCGAGAACGTTCCCACCACCGTTGGAAGTCGAACGGCCAAGTCAATAGCTACACCTACCCTATGATTCAGATAGCCAAATCAGCTATTCCGGGAGAGAATTCGCTGTTCATTATTGGCAATAGGCACCTTCATTCATGGTACGAATATTAAAGTAGAAGGTCAATCGGTCGGAGAACGTTATCAATTTGAATAGTGTCATTCTTTTTGCTGAAGACGATACCCTCCTAGAACCCAACGCGCCTTAGCGAGTGTCATGCTTTGTGCTAACGGAACCAAATTAGTAGACATTATAGCAGAGGCATACCTTATTTCGATATATGAATTAGAAGATCTAATGTCAAGCCGTTCGAGATCGTTACCACCATCTTTCAGAGTCGAACGGCTGAGTCAATAGCTTCACCAGTAATTACGATTCCGGGAGTCAAACTTTGTATTCCCGGAATAAAGATGCTGAACAGTATGGGCAATAGACACCGCAATTGACGGTTTGAATATTAATGAAGGTCGTCATACCGTTTGAGAGCCGTGCCAATAGATAAAAATTCAAACACTTTACCGAGGCCTTACCTTCAGCAAACTTCTCCTGATTCATTGTGATTATAAGTTCGGGTTCAGTGAAAATCATTTAGTACTCATTGCACTGACGGGCACCTTATTTTCATGTATAAATTAGAAAAACTAGAGTCAAACCATTTGAGAACGTTACCACCCTATTTCAGTCTTGAACTGCTGAGTCAATATCTTCACCTTTTCTTGTGATTCCGATAGGCAAATCAGGTATTCCGGGAGTAAATCCACTGAACAGTATGGACAATAGCTACCGTAATTAACGGTCTGAATATTAAAGCAGACAGTCAATCCGTTGTAGAACGATACCAATTGCTATAAAGTCCAACGTTTTACAGCGGACCTTACCTTCGCGTTCCTCATTCACTTCATGCAGAATTCATCTTCGTGCTCACAGAAAGAAATTAGTATTCATTTCAGAGACGGGCTTCTTAACTTCATGTATGAAATTGAAGATCGATGGTCAAACCGTTACAAAACGTTAGCACACTATTTGAGCGTCAAACGGACATGTCAATGGCTCCACCCGTCCTGTGATGCCGAGAGCCAAACCACGTATTTCTGGAGTAAGCCCGCTGGACAGTTTTAGCAATGGTCGCCTTAATTCAAGGTGTGAATATTATATCAGACAGTCAAACAGTTGAATAGCGTTACATATTGGAATACAGTCAAACAATTTACCGGTAGCGCAACCTTCGGTGGCGGATTCCTGCAGAACCGTGGGTATAACTACGAGTTCAGAGGAGGAAGTGAGTAAACAATTTGGTGACGAGCTCCTTAACTTCACTATGTATAAGAAGATCGCGGATCAATCCGCTCAAGAATATTGCAATCTTGTGTGAGACACGAACGGCCAACTCAATAGTTTCATCCATCCATGGATTCGGATATTCAATCCAGGTATTCCTGGAGTAAATCCGTTGAACAGTACTGCCAATAGGCACTTTAATTCACAGTTTGAATAGAATAGTGAATCGGCTACCGTCAATCCTATACCGTTCATCGCATTTACTCCTGGAATACCTGAATTGCCTCTCGGAATCAAGGGATAGGTGCAGCTATTGACTTAGAACTGTGACATTCAAGGAAGGTGATAACGTTCGCGAACGGTTTGACCATCGATCATCTCATTCATACACGACATTAAGATGCCCGTCACTAAAATGTCTACGAATTTGATTCGCTAAACAGTATGCCGTTAAGCCAATTGATAACATTCACAAACGGTTTTACGTTCTACTTTAATATTCACATCGTAAATTATGGTGACTATTGTAAATACCGATCAGCGGATTTCATCCTGGAATACCAGGTTTGACTCTACGGAATCACAGGATATGTGACGCTATTGACATAACAGTGCGAATCTAACAGAGATTTGTAAAGTTCTGAACCAGCATGCATATCGGTCTTATTCATACATGGAAAGATGGCGCCCGTCACTAAAATGAATGAATGGTTGTTTGCTACATCACGAACTTAGGCATCTGACACAGAAGGTTAGGGTAACGGAGGGTAAGGTCATCGATAAAAAGTCTGACGGTATAACAATATGTAACTTTCGACAAAAATTTATCAATCCATTTTAATATTCGAACCTCTAATTATCGCGACCATTGGTCATACTGTTCTGTGGATTCGCACGCGGAGTACGTGATCTGACTCTTGGAATGACAGGATATGTGTATCTACTTATTTAGCAGCTGGACTGCAGACGAAGGTGATAACTTTCTCGCACCGTTTGTTCCTCGATCATCCCACTCATACATGCAAATGTTTCCGTGTACCAAAATGTCCACTAATTTGTTCCGGTGAACACTTAGCAAGCCTGTCACTACAGCGGGACGAGATCTCGGAAGGTAAGTCCAGCGGAAAAAATTTTGACTCTATACCAATTTGTTATGTTCTACAACTGCATCAATCTGCACTTTAATATTTATACCTGGAGGTATGGCGTATAACGCCATTACTGCACAGTGGATTTAGTCCCAGAATACCTGGTTTGACTTTCGGAATCACAGAATAGGGGAGGCTAAGGGCATATCCGATCGCTTATCCCTGAAGGTGGCAACGTTCTCGAGCAGTTTGACACTCAATTTTCTCATTCATACATGAAGTTAAGGTGCCTGTCACTGAATTGAATAATAATTTCATTCTGTGAGCACGAACTTATACTCTCTATACAGCGGGTTAGTTTCTCGGATGGTATGGTCCTCGGTTCGACGTTTGAATTTATACCAACTGGTAACATTCTCAATCCGATTCACGCTCTGCTTTAATATTCATACCTTAAATTAAGGCGTCTATTGCAAATAAGATTCAGCGTCGTTACTCCTGGAATACCTGGTTTGACTCACGGAACCGCAGGATAGGTGAAGCTATTGCCTTAGCGTTGCGACTCCCAAAGAAGGTGCGTCCTTTCTCTGACCGTTTAACTCTCGACTTTTATGTTTATAAATGAAAGTGTGCTGTACGACGGCAAAAATTACTACTGATTTGTTTCCGTGAACTACAAGTAATGCACTTGCTACAGCGGTTTATGATCCCTTAAGATACGGTATTCGGTAAGAATTCGGACTTTATACGAATAGGTAAACTTCTCCGACGGTTTGACTCCATATTTGAATATACATACCGTGAATTAATGTGTATGTTGCCAAACCAATCAGCGGATTTACTCTCGGAAAACTTCGTTTGACTTCCGCAAACACGGGACAGGCGAAGCTATTAACGTGGACGTTCGATTCTCAAAGATGGTGGTAACGTTCTCGATCGGCCTGGCCCTCGAACTTTTAATAAGTGCATGAAATTATGGTGCTCGTTACTAAAATGTATACTCGTTCGAACCGCAGAACACGGTGTTATAGTCCCGATACAGTGGCTCCGTCTTTTGAAGGATAATGCATCCTACAAGAAGTATAACCCTACACGAATAGGTAGTGCTCCAAAACGGCTTGACGCCCTGCTTTAATATTCAAACCGTGAATTAAGGAATCTATTGCACATAGTGTTGAGCGGATATACTTCCGGAATACCTGGCTTGCCGCTCCGAATCACATGATACGTCAAGCTATTGACTTAGCGTCTCGACTCTCAAGGAGTGTGCTAACGTTCTCGAATGGTTTGACCATCGACCTTCTGGATTACACATGAAGTTAAGGTGCCTGTTACAGCAATGAACACTAGTTTCTATCTGTTAACACGAAGCTATCCTCTCGATGAAGCCGGTGAATTTCGCGGAAGGTATGGCCTTCGATAAATCGTTTGATCTTATACCAATTGGTAACGCCCTCAAACGGTTTGACGCTGTGCTATAGTATTCAGGCGGCGATTTAATGTGTCTATTGCCAAAACAATTCCGCGGACTTTCTCCCGGAATACCTTGTTTGACTTTCCGAATCACAGGATAGGCGAAGCAATTGACTAAGACGTTTGACTCTGAAAGAAGGTGGAAACGTACTCGAATAGTTAGACATTCGAACTTCTTATTCATGCGTGAGATTAAGGTGTCCGCCAGTCCAACGTATATTAATTTTTTTCCGTTTACTCGCTGCTGCGGTATAGGCTGTCGGTAGGTAAGATAATTGGTAAAACGTTCGACTTTATGACAATTGGTAACGTTCCCAAACGGATTAACGCTCTACTTTAACATTCAGTCCGTCAGTTAAGGTGATCATTACCAATAGTGTACAGCGGATTGACTCACGGCATGCCTAATTTACCTGTCGGAATAGCAGGATGGGTGAAGCTATCAAATTCACCGTTCGTCTCTAAAAGTAGTTGGGATCGTTCTCGAACGGTTTGACTCTCGATAATTCTGTTCATACAAGAAAATATGGAGTGCTTCTACAATAACGTCCACTGACTTGTTTCCGTGAACAATAAGTAAAACACTGGCTACAGCGGGTTAGGTTCTCTTAAGGTAACGTTTTCGGTACGAAGAATGTCTTTATACGTATAGGTAATTTCTCCTACGATTTGACTCTTTACTTTAATATTCATACCGTGTATTAAAGTGTCAGTTGCAAAACTGATCAGCAGATTTATTCTCGAAATACCTAATTTGACTCTTGTAGTCTTAGTGGGTGAAGCTATCTACTTGGCGGTTCGTCTCTCATAGAAGGTGGTAACGTTCTGGAACTGTTCTCCCCTTGATCTTCTCATTCATACATGAAATTACGGAACCCTGCACTGCAACGTATACATATTTGTAACTCTGAATTCGACGTAATACTCTACATTCACCGGGTTAAGTTCTCGGAGGGTAAGGTTTTCTGTAAAACTTTTGACATTATACCAATATGTAACGTTCTACAAATGTTCGACTCTGTACCTTAAGATTCAAACCGTAAAGTAAAGTGTCCATTGCCAATAGTGTACAGCGGACTGGCTCTCGGAATATTTGGTTTGACTATCGGGATAATAGGATAGCTGAAGTTATTGACTTAGACGTTCCACTCTTAAAGAAAGTGGGAACGGCCTCGAACGATTTAACAGTCGGTCTTCTAATTCATTCACAGGAATAAGATTTGCATCTGCTATAATGTATACTAATTTGCGTCCGAGAGCACTACGCACGACACACGCTACAGCGCGATGTGTTCCAGGAAGTTTATGCATTCGGTAAAAAGAAGGACTTCATACAAATTAGTAATGGTCTCCAACATTTCGACACCCTACTTTGATATTCATATCTTAAATTAAGGTGTCCATTGCCAATACTGAACAACGGATTCACTTGCCGTACACCCAGTTCGAATCTCGAAATCACTGGATAGGTGATCCTAATGACTTAGCTGTGCGAAACTGACATAATGTAGTATCGTTCTGGATACGTACACATACCGATCTTCATATTCATACACGAAATGAACGTGCCCGTCACTTAAAGGAGTAATGGGTTGTTTCCCTCAACACGAAGTTAGACTATCAATATAGCAGCATGGGATATCGGAGTGTAAGGTCTTGGGTAAAAAGTTTGACGCTATGCCAATAGGTAACGCCAGACATAGATTTGACACGTCACTTTAAGATGCGTACCGTGAATTAACGTGTACATTGGTAATACAGCTCTGTGGATTCACTCCCGGAATACGTGGTCTGAGCCTCTGAATCACAGGATAGGTGTATCTCTTGGTGGAGCAGTTGGACTCTCGAAGAAGGAGGTAGCGTTCTCTCTCGGTCTGTCCATCGATCGTCATAATTATACTTGAAAATAAGGCATCCCTCTACTAATTTCGTCCGGTGAACTCTAAGCAAGGCAATCGTTACAGAGCGTTGGGTTCTTGGAAGGTAAGGCCTTCGGTAAGTTGATTGACTCCATGCAAATTCATAACGTTCTACATCGGCTAGACTCTGCACTTTACTCATTTTACTGAGAACTATGGTGTATATCGACAATACTGTACAGCGGATATACTCCCGGAATACCTGGTTCGACACTCGGAATCACAGTTTGGGTGAAGCTATTGACTTTGCCCATCGACTCGCTTAGATGGTGGTATCATTCTCTATCGATATTGACCCCCGATTTTCTGTATAATACATGTAATTATGGTGCCTGTCACTAAGATTTAGACTAATGTGTTTCCCTGTGCACGAAGTTATACTCTCGATGCAGCGGGTTAGTTTCTCGTATGGCAAGGTCTTCGGAACAACGTTTGACTTTATACCAATCGGCTATGCACTAAAACTGTTCATGACTATACTTTTTTATTCAAACCGTGAATTAAGGTGCCAACTGCTAATACTCATCACTGGACTTACTGTCGGTTTTCCCGGGTTGCCTCTCGGAATCACGGGATGGGTGTAGCTATTTACATAGCCGTTCATACCTCACTGAAGGTCGTAACGTTATCGATCGGTTTGACACTCGACCTTCTAATTCATACATGAAAAAGATGTTGTCCGTCTGCTAATACTTCTCGTAATTTCCTTCCGTGAACACTAAGCATGACATTCGCTACAGCGGTTTCAGTACTAGGAATGAAAGCTGTCTGGTAAGGAATAGGAAGTAGCATAAATTGATAACGTTCTCCAGCGGTTTGACGCAGTACTTTAATATTCATATAGTGCGTTGAGTTGTTTATTGCCATTCCCGATCAGCGAGTTTACTCCAGGAATACCTAATTTGCCTCTCAGAATCACATGATAGCTGCAGCTACTGACTCAGTTGAGCGGCACTGAGATAAGGTTATAACGTTCTCGAACGGTTTGACACTACATCTAGTTATTCATTCATGAAAATAAGGGGCCCGCCACTAGAATGTTTACTAATTTGTATCTCTGATCACGAAGTTATACTCTCGAAACGGCGGGTTTGCTTCTCGGAACGCACAGTCTTCCGTGAAGAATTAGACCATATACCAATAGGTACCGTTGAACAATCGAGTAACTCTGTACTTTAATAATTACAGCTGGATGTAGGGTTTTTAATGCAAATACTGTACAGCGGATTTACTCCAGGAATACGTGGTTTGTATCTCGGAGACACAGGATGGGTGTAGCTATTGACTTAGTCGTTAGAATCTCAAAGAAGGTGGTATCGTTCTCGAGCGTCTCGAAACTCTATCTTCTTATTCATAATGAAATTAATGTGCACGCCGCAAAAATGGTTCCAATTTCTTCCTCTGAACACGAAGTTATACTCTCGATACAGCGGGTTATCTTTTCGGAGGGTAAGGTCTTCGTTAAAACTTTTGACTTTATAGCTATTGGTATCGATCTCAAACGGATTCACGATCTACTTCAATATTCAAACCGACAATTAAGGTGTCTATTGTAAACAGTGTACAGCTTATTGACTATCGCAATACCCAGTTTGACTCTCGAAATCGCAGGACGGGTGCGGCTAATAACTAAGCCGTTCGATTCTCAACTAAGGTGGTAACGTTCAGGAACGCTTTGACACCCGATCTCCTCATTCATACGTGAAATTAATCAGCTCGTCAGTAAAATGTATACTAATATCTTTCTCTGAACGCGAAGTGACACTCTCGATTCGGCGTGTTAGCTTCTAGAGAGATAAGGTTTTCGGTAAAAGGTCTGTATGTATACCAGCGGGTGCCGACCTTCAACGAGTTGACGGTCTGCTTTAATATTCATAGCGTGGATTAAGGTGACTATTGCCATTACGCTTCAGCGGATTTACCTCCGGGGTACCTGATTTGTCTCTCGGAACTACAGGATTGGTGAAGATATTGACTTACCCGTTCGAATCTCAAAGAAGGTTGCAACATTCGCGAATGAATTAAAAGATCGAGAATCAAACCATTTGAGAACGTTACCAATAGCTATAATGAAAAAAGTTTTACCGAAGACCTTACCCTCTGAAAAGATTACCCGCTATTTTGGGAGTATAACTTCGTGTTCAAAGGAAGAAATTGGAAAACATTTTTGTGACGGGCACAATAATTTCATTATGTATAAGAAGATCGAATGTCAAGCCGCTCGCAAACTTTGTCACCTTGTGTGAGAGCCGAACGGCTAAATGTGTAGCTTCACCTATCCTGAGATTCCAAGAGTCAAATCAGGTATACTAGGAGTAAATTCGCTCAACAGTATTCTCAATAGATACCATAATTCAGGGTTTGAATATGAATGCAGACCGCCAAACCGTTTCAGAGCATTGGCAATTGATATAAAGTCAATCACATTACTGGTGGCCTTACATTTGACAAAGCTATCCTGCCGTATCGAGAGTATAACTTCGTGTATAGAGACAGAAATTAGTCTCCATTTCAGTAACGGCCACCTTAACTTCATGTATGAATTAGAATATGGGGGGTCAAACACAACGGGAACGTTATCATCTTATGCGAGTGTTGAATGGCTAAGTCAATAGCTTCGCATATCCTGTGATACGGAGAGGCAAACCAGGTATTTAGGAGTAAATCCGCTGAATAGTGCTAGCAATAGGCACCTCAATTCACGGTCTGAATATTAATACAGACCATCAGTCCGGGGTGGAACGTTGCTAATTGCAATAAATTCCAACGTGTTACCGAAGACCTTACACCCCGAAATGCTATTCCGCTGTACCGGGAGTATAACTTCATGTTCAGAGATGGAAATTATTAGTCATTTCAGTGACGGACATCTTAACTGCATGTATGAATTAGATCAGCTGGTGTCAAACCGTGTGAAAAGATCACCACTTTCTTTGAGTGTCGAACAGCTAATTCAATAGCTTCACCTATCATGTTATTGTGTAAGTTAAACCAGACATTGCGGGAGTAAACCGGCTGAACTGTACTTGTAACAGACACCTCAGTTCACGGTTTGCATGTTATAGTGGAGCGTCAATCCGACTGGAAACGTTACCAATTGCTGGAAAGTGAAAGGTTTTACAGAAGACTTTACCCTCTGAAAAATTACCACATTCATTGAGAGACGGACGGCAAAGTCAATAACTTCCCCCAACCTGAGATTCCGAGACTAATACTAACTATTTAGGTAGTAAATTGACTTAACAGTATTGGTAATAGACACCTTAATTCACGGATTGATTCTTAAAGTAGAGCGACAAACCGTTCGAGACGTTACCAATTGGTATAAGGTCAAACGTTCTACCGTAGGCGTTAACTTCCGCGAACCTCACCCGCCACATCGAGACTACATATTCGCGATGGGTGAAAAATATTAGTATTCATATCAGTGACGGGCACCTTTACTTCAAGTATAAATCTGAAGAGCGGTGGTGAAACCGATCGAAACCGTTACCACCATCTTTCAGATTCGAACGGCTGTGTCAATTGCTTCACCAATAGCTGCGATTCCAAGAGACAAAACCAGATATTCCTGACGTAAATCCGCTGCACAGTATTGCCAATGAACACCTTAATTTGCAGACTGGATATTAAAATAGAACGTCACATCGTGTGAGAACGGTACTAATTCCTATAAATTCGAATGTTTTACCGAATTCCTTACCGCACGAGGAGCTAATCCGCTGTATCGTGAGTGTAGCTACGCGATTAGGGAAACGCATTAGTATACAATTTCTTGACGTCACCTTTAATTCTCGGACGATAGCTTACAATATCTTCACCTATCCAGAGATTCCGAAAGTGAAGCTATGTATTCCGGGAGCAAATCCACTGAACAGTTTTTGCAACAGACACCTTAAATCACGTTATGAATACTTAGCTTGAGATTTGAACTGACGGAGAGGATTACCAATTGCTCTGCATCCATTGTTTTTATCCAATTCCTTACGTTCCGAGAACCCATCCCGCTGCAGCGATTGTGTTCCTTAGTTCTCACGTTTTCAAATTAGTGAACATTTTTTTATACGGATACATTACTCTCATACATATATAGGAACATCAAGGCAAACAAAGCGAGATCGTTGCCACCTTCATTCAGAGTAACACATCGCAGTGAATATCTAAACCCATCCTCTGATTCCGAGAGTCAAATAAGGTATTCCGGGATTAAATCTCCTGTACAGCATAGACAATAGATCTCCTAATTCACGGAGTTAATATTATGGTACATAGTGAAGACGTTGATGAACGTTACGTATTAGTATGCTGTTAAACTTTTTATCGAATACCATATCCATCGAGAACCTAACCCGCCGTAGGTAGTGTCATGCTCAGTGTTGACGGAAAAATAATAGTAGACACTTCAGCAGTGGGACACCTTGTTTTCGTGTTTGAGTAGCAGAATCAAAAGTCAAATCGTTCGAGAACGTCACCACCACCTCTGCGAATGGTACAGCTGCGTCAATACCTTCAACTGTCATGCGATACCGAGAGTCAAACCAGTTATTCCGGCATTATATCCGCTGGTCAGTATTGGCAATTGACACCTCAATTCGCGGAATCAATATTAAAATAGAGCGTCGCACTGTGTGAAAGCGATACCAATTGCTATAAAGTCAAACTTTTTACCGAATTCCATGCCGTTCGAGAAGATAGCCCTCCGTTTCATGAGAATGGCTACCGGCATAGAGAAGCACATTAGTAATCATCTTAGTGACGGGGACCTTAATTCCATTGGGAATAAGGAGATAGAGGGTCAAGCCGTTCGAGAAACTTGCCACATTCTTTGAGATTCGAACGGATAAGTCAATAGCTCCACATATCCTGTGATACTATCGGTCAATCCTTGCGTTCTTGGAGTAAATTCGCAGTAATGCATCGGCAATAGACGCCATATTTCTCGGTCTGAACGTTAAAGTGAATCGTTATCTCGTTTGAGAACGTTACCAATTGTTGACAAGTCGAACGATTTACCGAAGACATTACGCTATGAAAAAATATCCCGCTCGATCTGGAGTATAATATCCTGTTCAGAGGGTGGAATAAGTACATATTTTAGAGACGGGCACCTTAACATCATGCACGAGTCAAAAGGCTCTTGGCCAAACCGCTCGAGAACGTTGCTGCTTCCGTGAGAGACGAACGTCTAAGTCAATGGCTATACCTATCCGGCGATTCCGAGTGTCAAACCAGGTATTCCGTGAGTAAATCCGCTGAACAGTGTTGGGAATAGACACCTTATTTCTCGGTTTTAATGTTAAAGTAGAGCGCCATGCTGCTTGAGAAGGTAACCAATTGCGATAAAGGCAATCGTTGTATAGTATGACGTACGATCAGAGAACCTCACCCGCCTCATAGAGAGTGTAACTTCGCGGTCAGAGAATGAAATCAGTGAACATTTTAGTGACGGGGCCATAATTTCATTATGAATAAGAAAATCGGTGGTCAAGCCGTTCGCGAATGTTATCACCTTCTTTGAGAGACAAACGGCTAAGTCAATATCTTCACCTATCCAGTGATTCGGATAGTCAAACCATGTGTCGCTGCAGTAAATACGCTGACCAGTATTGCCAATAGACACATTTATTCACGGAGTGAATATTAATGTATTGCGTCAAACCGATTGAGATCATTGCCCGTTAGTATAAAGTCAAACAATTTACCGCTGCCCTTACACTCGGAGAAGCAAACTAGCCGCTTCGAGTGTAAAACGAGTGTAACTTCGAGATCAGACTATATATTTTATTGCCGGGCACCTTTATTTCATGATTGAAGTAGACGATCGATAGTCAGGCCGATCAATATCGTTAACACCTTTCGTGAGAGATGAACGGCTATGACAGACTTCGCCTATCCTGTCAATCCATGAGTAAAACCAGGTATGCCGGGAGTAAATCCGCTGAAGAGTTTGCAATAGACACCATAATTCACGGTATGTATATTAATGTAGAGCGTAAATCGGTTTGCCAAAGCTACCAATTGATATAAAGTCAAACGCTGTACTGAAGGGCTTACCCACCGAAAGTCTATCGCACTGTACCGAGAGAGTATCTTTATGATCACTGAAGCAAATTAGTATATAATTAAGTAACCCGACCCTCAATTCCACGTGTGAATTATAAGATTAAGTGTCGAACCCTTTGAGAACGAGACCAACATCCTTGAGAATATAACTGCTAAGTCAATAGCATCACCTACCATGTAATAACGAGATTCCAACCAAGCATTCCGGTAGTAATTGCGCAGTTCAGGATTGACAATCGACATCTAAATTCATCGTATTAATATAAAAGTACTTAGACAAACCGTTGTAGAACGCTACCTACTTGTATAGGATTAAACTATCAACCGATGGCCCTACCATCCGAGAAACTAACCCGCTGTGTCGAGAGTATAACTGCGTGTTCAGAGAAGCAAATTTGTAACGAATTTTGTCAGGTGCACATTAATTTCATGAATCAATAAGAAGATCGAGGCTGACATATTTCGACAACGTTACCAACTTTATTGAGCGTAGCATATGTAAGGAAATACCTTCACCTATCCTGTGATTCCGAGTGTCAAACCAGTCATTACGGGAGAAAATTCCTTGAACTATATAGGCCATTGACACGTTAATTCACGGTTTGAGCCATAAAATCGAAGGACAAACAGTCGGAGACCATAGCCTCTTTGCATAGAGACACTCTTTTCACGAATGCCTTACATTCCCAGAACATAACCCGCTGCATCGGGAGTATAACATCGTGTTCAGTGGAACAAATTGCTATAAATTTTAGCGACGGGCACCTTAATTTCATGAATGAATTGGAAGATCGATGGTCAAACCGATCCAGATTGATACCACCTTCTCCTAGGGACGAACTGCTAATTCAATAGCCCCACCTATCCTGTGATTCCGTGAGTTGAATGAGGTATTCGGGGAGCAAATCCGTTGAATAGTTCTGGCAATACACACCTAATATCTCGCATGTCCATTAAAGTAGGGAGACAAATCCCCAGATAACGATACGTATTGGTATACAGTCAAAGTTCTTACCGAAAGCCTTTCCTTCGATGCAGCTAACCGGCCACGTCGAGAGTATAACTTCGTGTTCAGAGAAACCCATTGGTATACATTTTCGTGATAGGCTCCACTGTTTCCAGTATGAAATACAAAATCGAGGGTCAAACCGTTCCAAATCGTTACCACGTTCTTTGAGAGACACTGCTATGTCATTTGCATCACCCATCCAGTTATTCAACGACTCAAACCAGGTATTCCGGGAGTGCATCCATAGTGCAGTATTACCTATGGTCACGTTAATTCATGTTACGAATATTATAGTGCAGTGTCAAACCATTGCCCAACGTTACACATTGGTACCGCGCCAAACACCTTACCGATGGCCATACCTTCGGAGAAGATAACTCGCCGTATCTTCAGTATAGCGTCGTGTTCAGAGATCGAAATTAGTATTCATTTCAGTGAATGTCACCTTGATTTCATGTATGAGTTAGTAGATTGAGCGCCAAACAGTTCAAGAACGTTACCACCTTCTCTGTGAGACGAACGTCCATAATTTCACCTATCCTGTGATTCCGAGAGACAAACCAGATATGCCGGGCTTAAATCCGCGGAACAGTTTTGGCTCTAGACACCATAATTGACGGATTGAATATTAAAGTATAGCGTGAAACCGTTTGCGAACGTTACCATATTGTATAACGTCAATCGTTGTTCCGAAGACCTTGCCACACGAGAAACTAACACGCTGCATCGAGTGCATAACTGCGTTTACAGGGAAACAAATTAAGATTTAGAATAATTTGTCACTAAGATTTAGAATAGTGACAGGCACCATAATTTCATGTATTGTATAGAAGGTCGAGGGACAATATCGTTAGAGACCGATACCTCCTTCATAGCGAGTCGATGGGCAAAGTCAACAGCTTCACTCATACTGTGATTCTATGAAACGAGCAAGGTATTCCGGGAGTAAATCCGCTGGACATTATTGGCGATATACACCATAGTTCCATGTATAAGTATTAAAGAGCAGAGTCAACCCGTTGTAGAACGTTACGAATTGGCATTAAGTGAAACCCTTTACCCATGGACTTACCTTCCAAGAACCCAGTCCGCTGCAGAGATTGGCTTGCTTAGTGTTCACTGGAAGAAATTAGTAGAAGGACACCTTATTTTTAAGTATAATTATGGCGATCGATGGACAAACCGAGGGAGAACTCTACCTTCAACGTCGAGAGTCCAACTGCTAAATCAATAGATACACCTATCTTGTGATTCAGAGGCACAGACCACTTATTCTGGGAGTGAATCGACAGAGCTGCATTACCAATGGACACGTTATTTCGCGGTACGAATGTTAATGTGAAGTGTAAAATCTCTGTCGAACGTGACTTGTTGGTACAGGGTCAAACTTTTTATCGAAGACCTTACCCACCGACATTCTATGCTGCTGTATCGATAGTCTAAATTCGTGTTGAGTGTAACAACCTATTATTCATTTTAGTTACGGGCACGTCCATTTCATGTATGAATGAGAAGGTCGATAGGCATACCGCTCCTGTACCATAATACTTTCTGGCAGATTCGTACAGCTAAGTCATTGGCATCACCTATCCAGTGATTCCGAGATTCGAACCGGGTGTACAGGGAGTGAATCCGTTGTTCAGTATAGGCAATGGACCCCTTTATTCATGTTATGAGTATCCGCGTAGGGAGTCGAACTGTTGGGGACCATTACAAATTGGAATAAATTCCTTCTTTTTACCGAATACATCATCTTCCAAGAACAAATCACGCAGTAGCAGGTGTCGCGCTTAGTGCTCACGGAAACAAATTGGTAGTCATTATAGCAGAAGCAAACCTTCTTTCCATATATGAATGAGTGGATCAAGTGTCAAATCGATCGAGACCGTTCCCACCAAATTTGGGAGTGGAACGGTTGAGTCAATAGCTTCTCCCACCATGCAATTCCGAGAGTCAAACCCGGTATTCCGGGAGTAAATCTGCTGAACAGTATTGACAATGGACACCTTAATTCGCGGATTGAATATTAAAGTAGGGCGTCAAACCGTTCGAGTGCGGGACCAACTATTATAGAGTCAAAAGTTTATAGAAGGCCTTAACTTCAGCGAACCACACCGGCAGCATCGAGAGCATAAGTTCGTATTAACAGAATGAAAGTAGTATTTATTGCAGTGACGGACACCTAAGATTCATGTATGCAATAGTAGATAGATGGTCAAACCGTTCGGGAAAGTTACCACCCTCGTTGGGAGTCGAACGGCTAACTCTATTGCTTCAACTGTCCTGTGATTCCTAGAGTCAAATAAGGTAATCCGGGAGTAAGTCCGCTGATGTTTATTGGCAATTGAAATCTTACTTCAAGATTCCAGAAAAGTGGACAGTCCCACCTTCTTTCAGTATCGATCAGCTATGTCACTAGTTCCGCCCATCCTGCTTTTCCGATAGTCAAACCAGGTATGCCGGGAGTCAATCCGCTGTACACTGATTGAAATGAGTACTTTAATCCACGGTTTGAATATTAATCTCTAGTGTGAAACCGTTTGAGATCGATACCAACTGGCATAAAGTTAAATGTTTTACCGAAGACTTTACCCTACGTGAAACTAATCCGCTATCTCGACAGTATAAATTCGTCATCGGAGATACAGATTAGTACACATGTTGGTAACCGTCGCCTTAATTTCATGTATGAATTAGAAGGTCGTTTGTCTAACCATTCAAGAACGTTACCACCATGCTTGAAACTCGAACGGCTGAGTTAATAGCTTCAGCTCCCCTGTGATTCCGTAGAGTCAAGCCTGGTAATCCAGGAGTAAATGCGCGCAATAGTATTGGCAGCAGTCACCTTAGTTTACGCTATGAATATTAAGGTAGCGAGTCAAACAGACAATGGAAATGACAAGTTGGTACAAAGTCATTCTTTTTACAAATTACGTATCCGGCTGCTGGGCGTGTCTTGTATGGTGTTCAGTGTATCACATTAGTTTACATAACATAGACGGACACCATTATTCCGTGCATGAATTAGAAGATCTCGGGTCATACCGATGCAGAGCTTTACAACGTTCGCTGCGATTCGAACTCCTAAGGCTATAGCTTAGGATATCCTGTGATTCCGGAAGTCAAACCAGCTATTCCGGGAGCACATCCGCTGGACTATATTGGCAACTGACAGGTTATTTCACGGTATTAATATTAAGGTAGAGCGTCAAACGGTTATATTGCCATATATTTTAATTTAGAGTCAAACTTTTTACCGAAGTCTTTACCGTTCGAGAAGCCTATCACGTCATTGACAGTTTCTTGCTTGGAGTTGGCGGAAACAAATTAACAGATATTTTAGCAGACGGGCGCTTTATTTTCCTGCATGAAAGAAGACATGTGAGTAAAACCGTTCGAGATCGTTACCACCATCTTTGGGAACAAAACCGGTCAAGTCAGAGGCATCAAACCGTGTGATTCCGAGAGTGAAGCAAGTCTCTTCGGAGTAAATCCGCACAACTATATAGGCAATTGACAAGATAATTCAAGGTATGGACATTAAAGTAGTGAGACATACTGTCGGAGATCATTATCAATTGGTATAGTGTCACTCTTTTTACCGAAGTCCTTATCTTCCAGGAATATAACACGCTGTATAGAGAGTATAACTTCGTGCTCAGAGTAAGAAATTTGTATCCATTTCAGTGACAGGCCCCTAAATTTCTTGTATGAATTAGAAGGTCGATTATCAAATGCATCGGGAACTTGAGTATCGTTCAGAGTCGATCGGCTAAGTCAAGAGCTTCACCTATCCTGTGATTCCGAGATTAAATGCAGGCACTCCAGGAATGAATCTGCTGAAAAGTATTCACGGTTCGAATATTAAAGTCACACGACAAATGTTTTAAGAACGTTATTTATTCGTATAGCGTCCAACTTTTTACCGAGGGCCATACCTTCCGAGAAGCCCAAACCGCTGCAGCAAATGTCTTATTCAAACCTCAACTTCATGTATGGATTAGATGTTCGAGTGTCAAGCTGGTCAAAATCGTTTCCAACTTCTGTGCGAGACGAACCGATAAGTCGATATCTTCACAGATCCTGCGATACCTAGATCCAAACCAGGTATTCCAGGAGCAAACACTCTGAACAATTTTGGTAGTAAACACCTTAGTTCACGGTTTAAACATTAAAATCGATATTCAATCTGTTTTAGACCACTACCAGTTGGTACAAGGTGAAACGTTAACCGAAGGCGATATCTTCCGCGAATCTCAGCGGCTTCATCGAGCGTATAACTTCGGATAACCTCGAATTAGAAGGTCGAGGGTCAAACCGGTCGAGATCGTTGCCAACTTCTGTGAGAGACGAATGGATAAGTCGATATCTTCACAGTTCTTGCGATTCTGAGCGTCAAACCAGGTATTCCCGGAGCAAATACGCTGATCTATATCGGCAATAGACACCTTAGTTCACGGTTTCAATATTAAAGTAGAGCGTCATACTGGCTGAGAACGTCACCAATTGATATAATGACAAATGTTTCGCCGACGGAGTTACCTTCCGTGAACTTCAAGTATAGGCAGTGGACACCTTAACTCACTGTCTCAATACTAAATTAGAGAGACAAGCCATTTGACAACGTTACCAAATGGTACAAAGTCATTCCCTTTATCGCAAACCATACCTTCCTGGATCATTTCGCGCTGTATAGTTTGAGTAATTTCGTGTTCAGAGGATCAAATTAATTAACATTTTAGTGATCGGGCCTTAATTTCACTATGAATAAGCAGATCGAGTCAAACCGATCGAGAAAGTTATCACCTTCTTTGGGGTTCGAGCACGTAAATCCATTGCCTCAAACATCCTGTGATTCCAAAAGTCAAACCAGGCATTCTAGGAGTACATCCGCTGTACAGCATTGGCAATAGACACCGTAATTCATGGATTGAATATTGAAAGGGAGAGTCAAACCTATTGAGAATGTTACCAATTTCAATAAAACTCAAATGCTATACCGAAGTCTATAACCTCCGAAAAACTCGTCCGCTGTAACGAGAGTATAATTTCGTGTACAGAGAAAGAAATTGGAATTCGTTTCAGTGACGGTACGGTAACATCATGTATGAAGTTGGCGATCGAAGGCAAACTGTTCGAGAACGTACAACTCTCTTTGAGAGTCAAACGAATAAGACAATAGCTCAAACTATCCTGTGATGCCGAGTGTGAGACCAGGTATTGGGCGCCTAAACTCGCAGTACACTATCGGAATAACACACGCTTTTCACGTTATAAATATTAAGGGAATGAGTTAAACCATTGCAGAACGTGACCTATTGCTTTACAGCCAAAATTTTTACCGAAGGCCTTGCCTTCCGAGAAGCTAACCTCCTGCATCTAGAGTATAACTTCGTGTACAAAAGAACAAATTAGTATACATTTAAGTGACGGGCACCATAATTTCATTTACGAGTAAGAAGATCCAATGTCTAGAAGTCCGAAAAAGTTACCACCTTCTTTGGGAGTCGAACGGGTTAGGCAATAGCTTCACAAATCTTGCGACTCCGCGAGCCAAACCAGTTAATTCGAGAGTAAGCCCATTAGCCAGTATTAGCAATAGACACCTTAGCTCACGGTTTGAATAACAAGGTACCAAGTCAATCCATTGCAGCGCGTCACCTATTAGTATACAGTCAAACTTTTTAGTGAAAGCCTTACATTCTAAAACCCTTAACTGCAGTAGCGAGTGTCGTATTTAGTGCTCGCGGAAACTGATTAGTAAACATTTTAGCAGACGGACGCAGTATTTTCATGTAGGAATAGAATAATCGGGAGTCAAACCGTTCGAGAATGTGCCGTAGCGTCCGCGAAACTCACGCGTTTCATCGAGAGCATAACTCCGTGCACAGAAATATAAATTAGTATTCATTTCAGAGACGGGCACCATATCTTCGTGTATGAATTAGAAGGTCGAGTGTCAAACCGCAAGAGAACGTTGTCACCTTCTGTTAGCGGCGAACAGCAAAGCCAAGAGTATTATCTATTCTGTGATTCCAAGAGTCAAATAAGCAATTCCGGGATTAAATCCACTGACTAGTATTAGCAAGAAACACATTACATCACAGAATGAATATTAAAGTAAGATGTCCAACAGTTGGAGGACATTGTCAATTAAAATAAAGTAATTCTTTTTACCCAATACCATACCTTCCGAGAACCTGTCCCGCTGCAGCGAGTGTCTAGCTGAATGTTCACCGAAACAAATGAGTTGACGTTTCAGGAAACGGACACATTGGCATCACGTATGGATAGAAAAATCGACAGTCAAACTGTGAGAGAACGATAGCATCTTTTTTTAGAGTCGTCGCATATATTTTATGACGAGCACCTTATTTTAATTTATGAGTTTGAAGATAGATGGACAATCCGCTCGAGAACGTTGCCATCTTCTGTGAGTTCCGAATGGCCAAGTCAATAGCTTCACCCATTCTGCGATTCCGAGAGTCAAACCAGGTATTCCGCGAGTAAATCCACTGAAAAGTATTCATAATGAACACCTTCATTCACGGTTTGAATATTAAAATTTTGCGTCAATCCGTTTGCGAACGATACCACCCTCTATGAGAGTCGTACGGATATGTCGATAGCACCACCTTTTAGGTGATTCGGAGAGTCAAACCAGGTACTCATGGAGTAAATTCGGTGAACAGTATTGGAAACAAACAACTTCAATAACGGTTTGAATATTAGAATTGTGCGTTAAACCTAATAAGAACGTTACCACACTCTTTGAGACTCGAATGGATAAGTCAATAGCTTCACCTATCCTGTGATTCCGAGGGCAAACGAGGAACTCCTGGTGTAAATCCGCTGAACAGTATTGGCAATTGGCGCCTTAATTCAAGGATTTAACGTTAAATTAGATAGTCAAGCCGTTGTAGAACGTTGTTCATTGGTATGCAGTTAAACTTCATACTGGATATCTTGCCCCCCTAGAACATATCCCGCTGCAGCAAGTGTCTTGCTGAGTGTTCATGGCAGGAATTAGTAGACTCTTCAGCTGACGGACACATTAATTGCATGAATCAATAGGAAGATAGATGGTCAAATCGTCGGAGAACGTTACCACCTTCTTTGAGGATCGAGCGGATAAGTCAATGGCTTCAGTTATCTGGCTATTCCGAAGTCAAACCAGGTATTCTCTGAGTAAATCCGCTGAACGGTATTGGTAATAGACACCTTAATTCACGGTTTGGATATTAACTTAGAACGTAAAACCGTTTGAGAACGTTACCAACTGGCAAAACGACATGCTCTTTTGCTGATACGTTACCTTCAGCGCACATAATCCGCTGCATCGAGGGTATAACTTTGTGTTCAGCGATACAAATTAGTAGACATTTTAGTGACGGGTACCTTAACACTTCGGCATAGAGGTTAACTCTATAGCATTTGGTGACGTTCTGCAACGTTAAAGCTATATGCTTTACTATTCATAGCGTGAATTAAGGTGTCTATTGCCAAAACTGTTTTGCGTATTTACGCCCGGAATACATGATTTGACTCTCGGAGTTGCAGGATAGGTGATGCTATTCACTTAGCCCTTCGACTCCCAAAGAAGCGATTGTGTTAGCTCTTCTAATATCAAGGAAGCTCGTCACGATATCAATCGGTTTGTTCCTGGATCTTCAAATTCACATTGGACAATAAGGTGCCCGTCACAAAAATGTATACTAACTTGCTTCTCTGAACACGATGTCATACTCTCGATATAGCGAATTGACATCACGCAAGGTAAGGTCTTCGGTAAACGGTTTGACTCTATATGAACAGGTAAAGCTCTACAACAGTTTGATAATATGCTTTAATATTCATACCGTGAAGTAAGCTGTCTATTGCCAAAACTGTTCAGCGAATTTACTAACGGTATCCCAGTTTTGACACACAGAATCACTGGACAGGTGACGCTATTGACTTAGCCGTTCGCCTCTCATAGTAGGTGGTAACGACCTCGAACGGTTTTGACAGTAAACCTTCTAATTCCTACAATAAGATAGGGTGTCCGCCACTAAATGTATTCTAATTTGTATATCGGATCACGAAGGTATACTCTCGATACAGCGAGATAGTTGCTCGGAAGGTGAGTTATGTGATAAAATGTATGACGTTATAGGAATTCGTAATGCTGTCACATGGATTGACGCTCAACTACAAAATGCAAACCGTGAATTAAGATGTCTATTGCCAATACGGAGCAGCACATTTACTCCCGGAATATCTTGTTTGCCTTTCGGAATCACAGGATAAATGATGCTAGTGACATAGCCGTTCGTCTCTCAGAGAAGGTGGCGACTACCTCGAACGGTTTGACGCACGGTCTTTTAATTCATTCATGAAGTTGAGGAGCCCCCCTCTAAAAGTACATAACTATTTCTTTCTCTGAACACGAACTTATACCCTCGATGGAGCCGCTGAGGATCGCGGAAGTTATGGCCATCGGTAAAACGTTTGAATTTTATAAACATTGGTAACGCTCTCAAACGGATTGACGCCCTACTTCAATAATCAATCCTGAAATAAATGTATGTATTGCCAATTCAGTTCAGCGGATTTAATCCCGGAGTACCTGGTTTGACACTCGGAATCACGGGATACGTGAAGCTATTCACTCAACTGTTGGTCGTTCACAGAAGGTGGCATTGTTCTCGAGCGGTTTTACGCTCGATCTTCTAATTTGTTCCTGGAGTTAAGGGGCTCGCCACTAAAACGTATACTGATGTGTTTCACGAAAAAGTTGTTCTCTCAGAACGGCGGGTAGCTTCACGGACTGTACGGCTTTTGGTGAAACATCTGACATTATAGCACCTGGTAACGATCTCAAGCTGGGTGACGCTGTATTTTAATATTCAAACCGTGGAGTAAGGTGTCTCCTTCCAATGCCATTCAGCGAACATAATCCCGGAATACCTGGTTTGGCTCTCGGAATCATGATATAGGTGACGCAACTGATCCATCCGATCGTCTCTCGCAGAAGGTGGTGGAGTTCTCGAACGGTTTGCCGGTCGATCTTATAATTCATATAGGAAGTTAAGGGATCCGTCACTGAAATGGAGACAAATTTATTTTCCTGCACACGAAGTTATACACTGGATACAGCCAGTTTGTTGTTCAGGGGATAAGGTTTGCGGCAAAAAGTTTTACTTTGTAGCAGTTGGTAATGTTCACAAACGGTGACGCCTAATTTTTATATTCAAACCGTGAATTAACGTGCCTAATGCCAATACTGTTCAGCTAGTTAACTTCCGGAATGCCTGGTTTGACTTTCGTAATCACATGATGGATGATGCTACTGACATATACGTTCGAGCCTCAAAAAGGGTGGTATCGTTCTCGGACTGTTTGACCCCCTATCTTCTAATTGATACAAGAACCACTGATGTCCATCGCTAAAATATATACTAATGTCTTTCTCTGAATACGAAGTTATACTCTCGATACTGCTTATTAGCTCCACCGAAGGAAAGCTTTCGGTAAAAGGTTTGTCTGTATACCAATGAGTAGCGCTTTACAACGTGTTAACGGTCAGCTTTAATATTCATACCTTGAATTACGGTGTCCATTGCCAATACCTTTCAGCGTATTTATGCCAGGATTACCTGGTTTTACTCGCGGAATCATGGAACAGGTGAAGCCATTAACTCTAACTTTCTCTTCTCATGTAAGATGGTAACGCTCTCGAGTGATTCAACCATCGATATTCTACTTTATACATGAAATTGAGGTGCCCGTCGCTAAAATATAAATTAATTTGTTATTCGATACACGATGTTATACTCCAGATACAACGGATTCGGCTTTCCGTGGGTGAGGTCACCAGGAAGACGATTGACTATATTCCTATTGGTACCGATCTCAAACTTCCTGATGCTCTACTTTAAATTGAAACCGTGATGTAAGGTATGTATATCCAGTTCTGTACAGTGTATTTAATTCCGTACTACCTAGTTTGTCTATCGGAATCACTGGATAGGAGAAGCTATTTACTTAGCCGATCGACTCCCACAGAAGGTGCTAACTTTCTCGAAAGATTTCACCATCAATCTTCTAGTTCATGCATGAAATTAAGGTGCTCGACAGTAAATTGTATACTAGTCCATACCTCTGAGCACCGTGTTATACTCTCGATACAGCGGTTCAGTTTGTCGGAGTGTAATGCATTCTGTATGATATTTAACTCTGCACGAATTGTTAATGCCCTACAATGGCTTGATGGCCTGCTTTGATATTCAAACCGTGAATTGAGGTGTCAATTTGCAATACGGTACAGCGCATTTACGCCTTGAATATCTGGTTTGACGTTCAGAATCACAGCATATGTGAAGCTATTGACTTAAACGATCGTCCCTCACAGATTGTGGTACCGCTATCGATCGGCTTGGCCAACAATCTTCTAATTCGTACGTGAAGTTAACGTGCCCGCCGCTGAAATGAATTCTAATTTCGTTCTCTGAACACGAAGTTGTACTCCCGATACAGCGGGTTAGTTTTTCGGATGGTATGGCACTCTGAGAGAAGTTTGTCCGTGCGCCTATATGTAATGTTCAACAACGGTTTGACGGCTTGTTTTGATATTCAAACCGTGAATTGAGTTGTTTATTGCCAATAATGGACAGCGCATATTCGCCCGGAATATCTGGTTTAGATTTCGGAATAACGTAGTATGTGATGCTATTGACTCAGCCGTTTGTGACTCACTGATGCTGGTAACTGTGTCTAACGGTTTGCCTCTCGACCTCCTTATTCATAATGAAATAATCGTCCCCGTTACTAAAACGTTTATTAATGTGTATCCCTAAACACGTAGCAATACTCTCGAAGTGGCGGGTTAAATTCACGGACGGTAAGTAATCCGGTAAAACGTTTGACTTTATACAAATTGGCAATGTTCTCACACGGTTCAACGCTTTACTTTTTTATTCAATCCGTGAATTAAGGTGTCTATTGGGAATACAGTTCAGCGGAATTACTCCGCGAATACCATGTTTGACTCACCGATCCACTGGATGGGTGAAACTATTGACTTGGCCGATCGAATCTCAAGGATGGTGGTAACTTTCTCGAACGGTTTGACCCTAGATCTTCCTATTCGTAATTGAGATTGAGGTCCCCATCATTAAAATGTTTACTAATATTATCTTCCGAACACGAAGTCATAATCTCGATGAAGCGGGTGATGATCGCGGAGGGTTCGGCCTTCGGTAAAACGATTGACTTTGTACCAATTGGTACAGCACACAAACGGTTTGACGCTCAACTTCAAAATGCAAACCGTGAATTAGAATATCTATTGCCAATACTGAGCAGCACATATACTCCCGGAATATCTTGTTTGCCTTTCGGAATCACAGGATAGATGATGCTTGTGACATAGCCGTTCGTCTCTCACAGAAGGTGGCGATTATCTCTAAGGTATAGACACCCTATCTTTAATTCATTCATGAAGTTGAGGAGCCCGTCACTAAAAATGAATAACTATTTCTTTCTCTGAACACGAACTTATACCCTCGATGGAGCCGCTGAGGATCGCGGAAGGTATGGCCATCGGTAAAACGTTTGACTTTTATAAACATTGGTAACGCTCTCAAACGGATTGACGCCCTACTTCGATATTCAGTCCGGAAATAAATGTATGTATTGCCAATACTGATCAGCGGATTTAATCCCGGAGTACTTGGTTTGACACTCGGAATCACGGGATACGTGAAGCTGTTCACTTATCCGTTCGTCTCACACAGTTGGTGGCAACGTTCTCGAGCGGCTTAAAGCTCCATCTTCTAATTTGTAAATGAAGTTAATGTGCTCGCCACTAAAATGTATACCAATTTGTGTATCTGGTCCCCGAAGATATACTCTCGATACAGCTTGTTAGTTTCTCGGTATGAAAGGCATCCTTTAAACAGTATTACGTTATACCAATTGGTATCGCTCTCGAACGGTTTGCCGTTATCATTAAAACCGCGAAATAAGGTGTATATTACCAATACTGTTCAGCCTATTTACTACCTGAATAGTTGTCTTGAGTCCCGGAATCACAGGTTAGGGGAAGCTATTGACTTAGTACTAGCAGAAAGGGTGGTATAGTTGTCCTACGGCTTGACTCTCGATCTACATATTCATACATGTATTTAAGGTGCCCGTCACTGAAACGTATAGTAATCTGTTCCTCTGAACACGACGTTATACTCTCGCTATAATGCGGTAGGCTTTCGGATGGTAAGGGATTCAGTAAAACGTTTGACTATACTCCAATTGGTATCGTTCGCAAAAGGATTGACTCTGTACCTTATTATTACACCGAGAAATAGGGTGTCTAATTCCAATTGTGGTCTGCGGAATTATTCCAGGAATACAAGGCTTGACTCTCGGAATCTTGGAATACGTGTAGCTATTCACCTAGCCGTCCGTCTCTCAATGAATGCGGTAGCGTTCTCGAAGTGTTTGACACTCGATCTTCTAATTCATATATCAAAATAAGGTATGCCTTTGCTATAATATCTACTAATTCGTTCCTGGAAAACCAAATCAAGGCAATCCTTACTGCGGCTTGCGTTCTCGGAATGTAAGGTATATGTTAAAAAGAATGGCTTTCTACCAATTGGTAATGTTCTGTAACAAATTGACTGCCAACTTTAATATTCATACCGAGAATTAATGCGACAATTGCCAATACTGTTCAGCGGATTTCATCCCAGTGTACCTGGTTTGTTTCTCTGTATCACAGGACAGGTTAAGCTATTGACTTAGCCGTTCGACTCTCAAAGGAGGTGGTAGCGTTCTCGAGCGGATTGACCTTCGGTCTCCTAAATCGTACATGAATTGAAGGTGCCCACCACTAATGTGTATAATAATTTGATTCCATGATCACGAAGTAATACTCTCGATACGGCAGAATTGCTGCAGGGAAGGAAAACCCATCGGTAAACAGTTTGCCTGTATACTAATAGGTAAAGTTCTACAACGGTTTGAAGCTCTTGTTTATCATTCGAGCAGTGAATTGGAGTGTTTGTTGCCAATCCTGTCCAGCGGATTTTCTCCCGGAATACCTGCTTTGACTTTCAGAATCACATTATGGGAGAAACTATTATCTTATCTGTTCGATTTTAAGGAATATGGTACCGATCTCGAAAGGTTCATCCCCCGATGTTGCAATTCATACAAGAAATTGAGGTGCCCGTCACTAGAATGTATAGTAATTTGTTGTCCTAAACATGAAGTTATACTATCGATACAGCGGATTATCTTTTCGGAGGGTAAGGTCTTCGGTAAAACTTTTGACTTTATAGATATTGGTAACGTTCTCAAACGGTTTGACGCTCTATATTTAATATTCAAGCCGTGAATTAAGTTGTCTATTACTAATACTGTTCACCGTATTTACTCCGCGAAAACATGGACTGACTCACGGAACCGCAGGATAGGTGAAGCTATTGTGTTATATATGCGATTTCACGACGAAGGTGGTAACGTTCTAGAACGGTTTCACCCTCGATCTCCTCATTCATACATGAAATTGACGTACCCTTCGCTGCAATGTATACTAATTTGTACTTCTGAGTACGAATGAATACTCTAAATACATCGGGTTATGGTCCGGGAGGGTATGGTTTTTTGTGAGACTTTTGACACTATCCCAATATGTATCGGTATACAAATATTTGACTGTGTATTTTAATATTCTAACCGTGAACTAAGGTGTCCATTGCCAATCGCGTACAGAAGATTGACACCCGTTATACCCAATTTGACTCTCCGAATCACAGGACAGGTGAAACTGTAAACATAGCCGATCAACTCCTAGCGAGGGAAGTAACGTTCACGAACGGTTTGATACCCGATATTCCTATTGATACATGAAATTAAGATGTCCGTCTGTGAAATTGTCTGCTTGTTCGTTCCAGTGAACTCAAAGCAAGACAATCGCTATGGCGGCTTGCGTTCCCGCAATGTAAGGTATACGTTAAAACGAATGACTTTATACCAGCTAGTAAAGTTCTCGGACTGTTTGACTCTTAACCTTAATATTCATGCCGTGAATTACGGTGTCTATTGCCAATACTGTCAGCGGATTTATTCGTGGAATACCTGACTTGACTATCAGAATCACAGGATAGGTGAAGCTGCAGAATTAGCCGTTCCACTCCCAAAGAAGGTGGGAACTGTCTCGAATGATTTGACACTCGATCTTCTAATTCATGTATGGATATACGGTCAGCTTCTGCTATAATACTTATACTAATACTTATACTAATTGCCTTCCGTGAGCACTAAGCACGACTCTCGCTACTGCGGGATATGCTCTAGGAAGGTAAGGTATTATTATAACTCTCCCTTTGACTCTCCGAATCACTGGGTCATGAAGTTAAGGTGCTCAACACTGAAATGTAGAATAATGTGTTTCCCTAAACACGTAACAATACTCTCGAAACGGCGGGTCAGATTCTTGGACGTTGAAGCCATCGGTAGAGAGTTTGACTTGCTTCCGATCGGTATCATTGAATCTTAACTCACGGTATGAATATTAAAGAACAGAGTCAAATCGCTCGGGAACGTTGGCATCTTCTGCGAGGAACGAGCAGCGAGGTCTATACCTTATCACGATCCTGCGATTCCGAGAGTCAAACCATGCATTCCGAAAGTAAATCCGCTCAACAGTATTGGCAATAGAAACCTTATTTCTCGATTTAAATATTAATGCAGACCGTCAAAGTATTGTTGAAAGTTGCATACTGGTATACAGTTAAACATTTTACCGATAGCCTAACCATCGGAGAAACTAACCCTCCGCATCGAAAGCATATCTTCGTGTTCATAGAAGCAAATTATTAAACATTTTAGTGACCGGATCCTTTATTTCAATATGAATATGAAGGACGAGGGTGATACCGTACGAGAAAGATGCCATCTTCTTTGAAATTCGAACATATATCCTGTGATTCCGAAAGTCAAACGTGATATTACGGGAGTAAATGCGCCGTACAGTATTCACATTGGACACCTTAACTCACGGTTTAAATAACAAAGTACCTAGTCAATCCGTTGTAGGACACCACATATTGGTATGGACTCAAATCTTTTACCGAAGGCCTTACCCGCGAAAAACCTAAACCGCTGTCTCCAGTGCCTTGCTTAGTATTCTCGGAATCAAATTAGTAGTCACATTAGCAGAAGCACACCTTATTTCAATATATGAATTGCAAAATCGGGAGTCAGAGCGTTCGTGAACGGTACCATCTTCCTTGAGAGTCGGAAGTCCAAGTCAAAAGCCTCACTAATCATGTGATACCGAAAGACAAACCAGGTATGCCGGGTTTAATTCCGAGGAACAGTCTTGGCCCTAGATACCTTAACTGACGGATTGAATATTGAAGTTGAGCGTGAAACCACTTGCGAACTTTACCTGGTGGTATAAAGTCAATAGCGCTGTACATTATTGGCAATACACTCCTGAATTCGCAGTTTGAATTTTAACGCAGGCCATCAAGCCGGTGTGGAACATTACCCACTTCTGAAGGGTCAAACTGTTTACAGAATGCCGGACCCTCCGAAAAACTAACGCGCAGTATCCTGAGTGTATCACCGTGTTCAGAGGTACAAGCTAGTACACATGTTCGAGCCGCGAACCAGAATATCATGTGTGAATTAGAATATCGAGAGTCACATCGTTGGGGATCGGTACGACGTTCTGTGAGAGGCAAACGGCTTAGCTAACATTTTCACCTATCCTGAGATTCCGAAAGTCAAACCAGATATCCCGGCAGTAAATGCGCAGTACAGCATTGGCAATACATACCTTAATTCGCGGATTGTTTATTAAAGTAGAGTGTCACACCGTGTGAGAACATTAAATTCGCTATGAAGACAAACGTTTTACCGAATCCCTTACCTAACCCGCCGTATCGCGAGTATAGGTTCATGTTTATGGAAAAAAATTAGTGTTCAATTTAGTGACGGGCCACATACATGAATTAGAATTTCGAGGGTGCAAACAGTTCGAGAGCGTTACCTTCCTCTTTGATATTCGAAAGGCTATGTCAATAGCTTCACCTGTCCTGTGATTCCGAAAGTCATACCTGGTATTACGAGAGTAAATCCGAAGAACAGTATTAGCAATAGATGCCTTACTCCACTGTTCGCTTATTTAATCAGAGCGTTGCACAGTTTAAGAACGTTCCCAGTTGCTATAAATGCAAACGATTTATCGAAAACCTTACCGTCCGAGAAGCTAACACGCCGTATCGAGAGCAGAACATCGTGTTTACTGAAACACATTGGTATAATATACATTTTAGTGACAGCACCTTAAATTCATGTATGAATTAGAAAATCGATCGACAGGCAGATCGAGAACGTTACCACCCTCTTTGGCGGCCGATCAGCTATGTCTGTAGATTCACTGTCCTGTGATTCTGCGAGACGAAGAAGGTATGCCGAGATTAAATCCATTGAACTGTATTAGCAACGGACAACATACACCACGGTATAGTTTGAGAACGATTCCAGTTGCTATAAAGACAAACGATTTATCGAAACCATCGCCGTCCGAGAAGCTAACCCGCAGGATCGAGGGTATAACTTCGGGTCCAGGGTATCAAACTAGCAGAACATTTTAGTGAGGGGGACATTAATTTCCTAATGAATAAGAAGATTGAGGGTCAGATCCTTCGAGAAGGTTACCACTATCTATGTGAGACGAATGGCAAAGTCAATAGCTTCACCTATCCTGCAATTCCGATATTAAAACCAGGCATTCCGAGAGTCAAAAAACTGTACAACATTAGCAATGGACATCTTATTACACGGTATGAATGTTAAGATAGAGCGCCAAACATGTGTAGAACTTTACCCAATGGTATAAAGTCAAACTTCATGCGAAAAGCCATACCTACCGTCATAAAACCCGCCGCATCGAAAGTATAACTTTCTGCTCAGAAACAACATTACTTTACATTTTCGAGACATGCACGTTAACTTCAGGTACGAATAAGGAGATCAAGGGAAACGCCATTCAACATCTATACCACCATTTATGCGAGTCGCGTAGGTAAGCCAATATCTTCACGTATCCTGTGATTCGGAAAGCCGCACAAAGTTACTCCAGGAGTAAATTCGGTGAACAGTATTGGCAATATTCGCCTTAGGTCACGGTATGAATATTAAACAAGAGACAATCCGTTCGACTACGCTTCCTGTTGGTATACGGTAATCCGTATTACCGAAAACCTTACTTTCCTCGAACGTAGCTCGCTGTATCGCGGGTAAGCATTGTGATCAGAGATTCAATTTAGCGCATATTTTATAGCGGGGTACCTGAATTTCATGTATGAATATGATGATCCAGTGTCAAGCCGATGGAGATGGTTACCACCTTTCCTGAATGTCGCATAGAACAAAGTCAATAGGCTCACCTATCCTGTGATACCGAGAGTCACACAAAGTATTTCTGAAGAAAAGAAGCAGAACAGTTTTGCAATGGACACCATAATTCTCGGCATGAATATTGAAGTAGTGTGTCAAGCCGACTAGAGAACGATACCAATTCGTATAAAGTCAGTCTCTCTATCCACCGAATAACGTAATGTACGAGAATACATCACGCTTTTAAGATTGCCGTGCTTAATATTCACGGAAACAGATTAGGACACATTTTAGCTGGCGGACATGTAATTTTCATGTATGAATAGCAAAATCGTCAGCCAAAGCATTCGAGAACGTTACCCCCTTTTTTGGGAGTCGATCGTCTATGTTAGTAGCTCCACCTGTCCTATGATTACGAGAGTCTAACCAGGTAATCCGAGGGTAAATGCGCTGAAGAGCATTGGCAAAAGATACCTAAATTCGCGGAATGAATATTAAAATATAGCGTCACACCGTGTGGGAACGTAACTAATTGCAATGAAGTCAAACGTATTACCGCATGCCTTACCTTCCGAGAAGGTAACCCGCCGTGTCGAGGGTATAGCTACGTATTTAGGCAAACATATTGTTTTACAATTTAGTGACGCCACCTTAATTTCATATATGTATTAGAAGATCGAGGGTCAATCACTTCGAGGGCGATGCCACCTTACGTGACAGTCGAACGGCTAAGTCAATAGATTTACCTATCCAGCAATTGCATGAGTCAAAGCAGGCATTCCGTGGGTAAAGCCATTGAACGGTATTGATAAGAGACACCTTAGTTATCGGTTTAAATATTAAAATTGAGCGTCAAACCGTTTCTGAACGTTATCAATTGTTATAACGTCAAATGCTTCACCCATGCCGTACGCTCGGCGAAACTCACCCGCTTCAGCCAGAGAATAACTTCATGTTCGGAGGATCATATTCGTAAACATTTTAGTGACGGGGACTTAATTTCATTATGAATAGGGAGATCGAAGGTCAAACCGGTCAAGAAGTTTACCACCATCTTTGAGATTCGAGCGGCTAGTTCAGTAGCATCACCTACCCAGGGATTCGGAGAGTCAAGCCAGGTATTCCGTGAGTCAATCCCCTGAAATGTATTGGCAGTTGACATCTTTGTTTACGGTCGAATATTAAAATAATCGTGAAACTGATTCAGAACGATACCAATAGCTATAAAGTCGAACGCATCACCGAAGGCAATAACCCCCGGGAAAATAACCCGCTGTATTCACAAGAGAATAACTTCGTATTCAGAGCAGGTAATTTGTTTGCATTTCAGTCACGACATGGTATCATCATGTACGCATTAGAAAATCGTGAGTCATACCGATCGAGAACGTTACCAACTTCTTTGAGAGTCCAACGGCTAGATCAGTAGCTTCACATACTCAGTGATTCCGAGGGATAAACCTGGTATACCTGGATTAAATCCGCAGTAAAGTATTGGCAATGAATAAAATAATTTGCGGTATGAATAGTAATATAGTGATTCGAACCATCGTTGAACGCTACCTACTGGTAAAAGATCAAGCCTTGAACCGAATACCTTACTCTCCGAGAACATAACCTGCTGAAGCAAGTGTCTTCGTTAGTGTTCAAGAAAAATCGTATACCATTTAGCGGACGGACACTTTAATTGCATGTATCAATAAGAAGATGCAGTGTCAAATCGTCCGAGAATGTTTCCACCTCCTTTGAGGGTCGAATGTCTAAGGCAATAGCTTCACATTTCCCATGACTTCGAGAGATAAGCCATGTATTCCGGCAGAAAATCCGCTGAACAGTATTGGCAATAGACAACCATAGTCCGCGGTGTGAATATTAAAATAGAGCGGCAAGCCGTCGGAGAACTTTACCAATACGTATAACGACAAACGTTTAAGCGGAAACCTCACTTTCCGCGAACAAAACCTGATGTATCGATGGTGTAACTGTGTGTTTGTAGAAGTATATTCGTATCCATCTTAGTGACGGGCACTATAATCCCATGGATGAATAAGGAGATCGCGAGTCAATACGTTCTAGAGTGATATCGCCATTTTTGAGAGTCCCTCAGCTAAATCATTACCATCACCGATGCTGTTATTCCGAAAGTCAAACAAGGTATTGCAGGAGTAAATCCGCTGCACAGTATTGACAATAGACTCATTAATTAGCGGTTTGGAATATTACAGTAGGGCATATAACCGTTGTAGAAAGTTACTTATTGGTAAAGAGTCACACGTTTACCGATAGTAGAACACATCGGAAAAGAAAATCCGCCATATCGATAGTATGAAATCGTGAAAAGGGAAATAGATTATTAATTATTACAGTGACGGGCACCACACGATCATGTATGAATTAGAAGATCGTTGGCGAACTCGATCGAAAACGTTACCACCAGCTTTGAGTGCCGAACGGATAAGTTAATAGCCCCACCTATCCTGTAATTCTGAGAGTCCAACCAGGTAAGTCAAGAGAAAATCTGCTGAAGAGTATTGGCAGTTGACACCTTAATTCACGGTTTGAGTATAAGAGTAGATTGTCAAACCGTATGAGAAAGTTACTAATTCCAATAATGTTAAACATTTTACCAAATGCCTTACCGTTCGAGAAGCCAACCCGCCGAATCGAGAGTATAGCTTCGCGAATAGGGAAACACATTAGTGCATAATTTAGGGACGTCACCTTTAATTTACGTATGAATTAGAAGGTCGAGGGACAAACCGTTCGAGAATATTGCCACCTTCTGTGCGAGAGGAAAGGCTAAGTCAATAGCGTCATACATCCAGTGATTCGGAGAGTCAAACCAAGTATTCCGCGTGTTAGTCCGCTGAAGTGTATTGGCAATAGACATCTTAGATAATGGTTTGAATATTGAAGCAGACCGTCAAACAGTTATAGGACGTTACCTATTGGTATAGAGCCAAACACTTCACCAATAGACATACCTTCGGAGAAGCTAAGCGCCGTCTCGAGAGTATAACTTCGTGTTGAGAAAGATAAATTAGTCTTCTATTCTGTGTCGGGCTCCTTACTTTCATATATGAGTTAGATGATCGAGGGCCAAACCGTTCGAGATCGTTGCCACTCTCTTTGATATTCGAACAGCTAAGTGAATGGCTTCATATATCCTGTGTTTGCCAGAGTCATACCAGGTAACCCGTGACTAAATCCGCTTAATAGTATTATCAATGGGCACAATAATTCACGGTTAGAATATTAAAATCGAGCGTCACAACCGTGTGAGAACGTTACCTATTGCTATAAAGTCAATCGATTTATCGAAGACCTTACCGTCCGCGAACCTCACCCGCTTCAACGCGGGATTAACTTTGTGTTGAGAGAATAAAGTTAGTAATCATTTCAGTGTCGGACACCATAACTTCATATACGAATTAGAAGGTCGTGTGTGAACAGTGAGAACGTAATCACCATCTATCAGTGTCGCGCGGCTAAGGCTATGGCTTCTCCCTTCCTGTGATTCAGATAGCGAAAGCAGGTATTCCGGATGTTCATCCCCAGAATGCTATTGAAAATGGACGACGTAATTCACGGTTTGAATAGTTCAGCCGAGCGAGAAACCGTTAGAGAACGCTTTCAATTGGTATAAAGTCGAACGACTTACTGATGACCTCACCGTCCGAAAGCCTAATCCGCTGTATCGGGAGTATAAGTTCGCGTTCAGAGAACGAATTAGTAATCATTTCAATGACGGGCACCTTAACTTCATGTTTAAATTAGGTTGTCGGGCATCAAACCGTTCGCGTACGTTGCCACCATCTATGTGAGACGATCTTCTAAGTCAATAGATTCACCTATCCAGTTGTTCATAGCGTCACACCAGGTATACCTGGAGTAAATCCGCTGAGGAGTCTTGGCAACAGGCACTTCAATTCACGGTTTCAATATTAAAATTCAACGTCAAGCCGTTTTAGAACGTTACGTTCTCCAGCGAACCGCACCCCCTTCATCGAAAGTGAAACTTCGTGTTCAGAGGATCAAATTCCTAAACATTTTAGTCACAAGGGTCTTTATTTCATTATGAATACGAAGATCCAGGGTCAAATCTTTCGGGAAAATTTACACCTACCATTATAAACGAACGACTGAGTCAATAGCTTCACCTATCCTCCTACCCCGTTAGTCAAGGCAGGTATTCCGGGAGTCAATACGGTGTACACTATAGGCAATTGACACCATAATTCACGAAATGGTCTTTAAGGTCGAGATTCAATCTGTCGGAGACCATTGTTAATTGGTACGGAGTCACTCCTTTTACAGAAGGCCTTACCTTCCGATAACATAACTCGCTGTATCGAGATATTAATTATGTGTCCAAGGAAAGAAATTAGTACGTATTTTAGTGACGTACAGCTTAATTTGATGGACGAATACGAAGAGCGACCGTCAAATCGTTAACGTTACCACATTATTCGGGAGCAGAACCTCTAGATCAACAGCTGCACCTATGCTGTCGTTCCGAAGGTCAGACAAGGTATTCCTAGTGCCAATCAGCTGTATATCACTGGCATCGGGCATCTTAATTCACGATATGAATATTAAGGTGGAGCGTCAAACCTATGTAGGAGATTACTTATTGGCTTAGAGTCAAACTTTATACAGGAAGCCTTACCTACATCGAAGCAAACCCGCCGTGTCGAGAGTAACACGTTGTGCTCAGAGAAACACAATACATTACATTTTCGAGAAATGCACCGTAATTTCGGGTATGAATAAGAAAAACGAGAGTAATGCCATTCATCAACGATCCCACCTTCTATGCGAGTCGAATAGCTTAGTCAATATCTTCACGTATTCTGTGATTCCGAAAGCCACACCAGTTATTTTGGTAGTAAATTCGCTGGGGAGTATTGACAATAGTCGCCGCAGTTCACTGTATGAATATCAAGGAAGAGACAATCCGTTCGAGTATGATTCCAGTTGGTATACAGTAAACCATTTTACCGAAGACCTTACTTCCCGCGAACGAAGCTCGCAGTATCGCGAGTGTAACTTCGTGTTCAAAGATACAAATTAGTACAAATTTTAGTGCGGCAAACCTGAATTCTATGTATGAACATGCTGATCCAGATTCAAACCGATGAGGAACGTTACCATCTTTCTTGTGTGTCGCACAGAGGTAAGTCAATTGCTCCACCTATCCTGTGTTTCCGAGAGTCAAATCAGGTAGTCCGGGAGAAAATCCGCTAAAGGGTATTGGCAATTGACACCATAATTTACGGCATGAATATGAAAATATTGAGTTCAACCGTTGTAGAACATTACCAATTGGTATAAAGTCATCCTTTTGAACCAATACCTTACCTTACGAGATCTCAAACCGCAGCAGCGGCTGTGTTCCTTAGTTATCACGTTTTCAAGTTATTAGACATTTTAGCAGGTGGACACATTATTTTCATGCATGTACAGGAATATCGAGGGCAAACCGTGCAAGAACGTTACCATCTTCTTTGAGAGTCGCATATCTTAGCCAGCAGCTTGACCTATACTTTGATTCCGACGGTCAAACCAGACATTCCGGGAATAAAGGGCATTAGAGATCATTAGACACCCTAATTCACGAAACAAATATTAAAGTACAGTTTCAAACTGTTGTAGAACGTTACCTATTAGTATTCAGTTAACCTTTTCACCGGATACCCTTCCCTCCGAGAACCTAACACGCATTAGGTTGTGTCTTGCTTAGTATTCATGGAAACATTATAGCAGATATTCTGTTACAGGGACACATTGTTTTCCTGTATGAGTACCAGAATGGAAAGTCAAACATCTCGAGAACGTAACCACCTCCTCTGAATTGCACAACTACGTCAATAGCTTATCCTGTGTTACGAAGAGCAAAACCAGGTATTCCGGGATTAAATCCGCACAAGAGTATTCGCAATTGACATTCTAGTTCACGATATAAATATTATCGTAACCAGTCAAACCGCTGTAGAAAGCTAGTTATGGGAATAGTTTCAAACATTTTACCGAAGGCCTGACATTCCGGGACCCAAGAACGCTGTATCCAGTGCATAACTTCGTGTGCTGAGAAACAAATTAGTACTCATTTTAGAGACGGGCACCCTAATTTCATGTACGGATGAGGAGGTCGTGAGACAAACTCCTCGCTGATCGATATTTGGAATAGACACCACAATTCACGATTTGAGTATCAAAATAGAGCGTCACACCGTGTGGGAACGTTACGAATTGCTGTAAAGTCAAACGCTTCCCAGAAAGCCACAACGAGCGAGAAGCTAACCAGCCCTATCGAAAATATAACTTCGTGTTTAGAGAAAGACATTAGAGTACATTTTAGTGATGCCACCATAAAATCATGTAAGAACTAGAATATGGACTGTCAAACCATTCGTGAAAGTTACGACCTTCTTTTTGAATCGCACATGTATGACAATAGCCTCACCTATCCTGCGATTCCGAAAGGAATAACAGGTATTTCAAAAGTACATCCGTTGAACACTGTTGGCATTGGATACCTTATTGCACAGTTTGAATGTCAAAGTAGAGCGTCAAGGTGTTTGAGATCGTTACCAATTGGTACAACATCATACACTGTACCGGATACTTTCTCTTCCGAGAACATAACCTGCCGTATCGTATGTATAACTTCGGGTTCTGCGAAACAAATTGGTCGAGATCGCAACCACCTCCGTTGAGTGTCGCACAGCTACATCAATGACATGACCTATCCTGTGATTCCGAAAGTCAATCCGGGTCATCTATGAGTAAATCCGCTGAAGCGTATTGTGAATAGATACCTCAATACACGGTATGAACATTAAAGCTGGCCGACGAGCCGTTGTTGAACATTACCTATTCGCGTAGGGTTAAATTTCTTACAGAGTGCCATACCACCGAAAAGCTGACAAGCTGTATCCACAGTATAGCACCGTGTTCAGAAGTACGAACTGCTATACATGTACCGACGAGCACATTAATCTCATGCATGAATTAGACGTTCGAGTGTCAACCCGTTCCATAACGTTCCCACCTTCTGTGAGAGACGAACAGCTGAGTCAATAGCTTCACCTATCCCGAGATTCCGCGAGTCAACACGGCAAAACCGAGAGAAAGTCCGCTGAAGAGTTTTCGCCATAGACGCCGTAATTCGCGGTTTGAATATTACAGTGCAGCGTCAAACCCTTTGAGAGCGTTACAAATTTGTATAAGGTCGAACGTTTAACAGAAGGCCTTACCTTGCGTGAGCCTCACCGGCTTCATCGAGAGTATAAGTTCCTGTACACAGACAGATATTAGTGTTCATTTCTATGTCGGGAACGTTGACTTCATATTCGAATTAGAAAATGGTGTGTCAAACCATCCGAGAAAGTTACCGCCTTCTTTGAAATTCGAACGGCTAACTCAATAGCTTCACCAGCCCAGGGATTCGGATAGTCAATCCAGGTATTCCTAGAGCAAATCCGCTGAACAGTACTGCCAATAGACCCTCAAATTCACGGTTTGAATAAAGAAGTAAAGCGTCAAACCGTTTGAGACCAACCGAAAAACCTATACCGTCAGCGCATTTACTCCTGGAATACCTGAATTGCCACTCGGAATCAAGCGATAGGTGCAACAATTGACTTAGAAGTGTGACATTCAAAGAAGGTGATAACGTTCTCTAACGCTCGATCTTCTTATTCATACATGAAGTTATGGTGCCCGCCATTAGATAGTTGTGTAATTTGTTCCACTGAACACGGTGTTATACGCTCGATACAGCGGGTGAGCATCTCTGGAGGTTAAGCCTTCGGGAAACAGTTTGACTATATACAAATACGTTACGTTCTTCCGCGGTTAGATTCTCTACTTTAATATTCATACCGTGAATTAGGGCGTCTATTTCCATAACTGTTGATCGTACTTTCTGCTGGAATACACGGTGTCACTCTCGGAGTCATAAGATAGCTGAAGCTACTGACTTGTCCGTTCGACAAAGAAGCTATTCTGTTAGCTGTTCCAATCTCAAGGAAGGTGGTCACATTCTGGAACTGCTTTTCCCTGGATCATCGAATCCACACTTCATAATAATGTAGTCGTAACGAAAATGTATTAGAACTTGCTTCTCTGAACACGAAGTTATACGCTCGATGCAGAGGTTTATCTTCACGGACGTTTAGCTCTTCGGTAAAGTGTTTTACCCTACACGAATATGTAATACTCTACAACGGTTTGATGCACTGCATTAATGTTCGTATCGTGAAATAAGCTGTCTATTGCCAATACTGTTCAGCGGATTATTCGTGGAATACCAGGTTTGACTCCACCGAATCACGGGGTAGCTGAATCTATTGACTCAGCCGTTCGACTCTCAAACAAGGTGATAACGTTCTCGAATGTTGTGACACTCGTTCCTCAATTCGTACATGAAATTAAGGTGCCCGTCACTATAATGTATTCTAATTTATATCTCTGATCTCGAATTTATACCGCCGGATTAGGTTCTCGGTAGGTAAGACCATCGGTAAAATTTTTTGACTTTATACCAATTGGACACGTTCACAAACGGTTTGACACTCTACTTTAGAATTCAAAACGAGAATTAAGGTGTCAATTGCCAATACTCATCAGCGGATTTACTCCAGGAATACTCGGTTTGCCTCTCCGAATCACAGAATAGGTGAAGCTACTCACTATGCTGTGCGACTCTCAACGGATCTGATAACGTTATCGTACGGTTTGACACTCGATCTAGTTATCCATTCATGTAATTAAGGATCCCGCCATTCAAATGTATACTAATTTGTTTCTCTGAACACGAAGCAACATACACCCTTCTGCTAGTTTTGTTCTCGAAACGTAAGGTAATCTGTGAATATAATGACTGTATACCTATCTGTAATGTTCATCGACGGTTTGGCTCTCTACTTTAATATTCATGCGGTGAATTAATGTTTCTATCGCCAATACTGTTCAGCGGTTTTACTCCTCGAATACCGGGCTTGACGATTAGAATCACAACTACGTCAGAAGCTGTGGATTCAGCGGTTCGACTCTAAAAGGAGGTTGTATCGATCTCGAATGATTTGACAAACGATCTTCTAATTTGTACATGAAAATTAGGTGCCCGTCACTGAGATGGTTAGAAATTTCTTTCTCTGAACACGGAATAACACTCTCTACGTCGCGGGAACGGCTCGCGGAAGGTAAAATCTTCTGTGAGACTTTTGACCTCTGTACTAAATGGTTGCATTCTCAATCGGTGTGACGGTGTACTTTAATATTTAAACCGAGAATTAAGGTTCCTGTTGCTAATACTGTACTGCTCATTTACTCCCGCAATACCTGGTTTGACTCTCCGAATCACAGGATATGTGAAGCGATTGGCTTAGCCGTGCGTCTATCACAGAAGATGCCAACGCTCTCGAGAGGTTTGAATACCGAAAATTCAATTCATACATGAAGTTAACGTGCCCGTGACTGAAATGAATACTAATTGTCTACTATGATCAGGGACTTATTCTCTGAATGCGGCAGGTAGGTTTCGCGGAAGCTATGGCCTACGGTGCATCGTTTGACTTTACGCCATCTGGTATGCTCTCAATACTATTCACGCTCTTCTGTAATATTCAAACCGCGAATTAAAGTGTCTATTGCTAGAACTCTACAGCGGACTTTCCCAGAATATCTACATTTACTCTCGGAATCGCAGGATATGTGAAGCTATTGTGTTATGTTCGTGATTTCACGAAGAAGGTGGTAAAGTTCTCGAACGTTTTCACCCCCGACCTTCTCATTCATACATGGTATTAAGGTGCCCTTCTCTGCAATTTACACCAATTTGTATCTCGTAGTAGGAAGTAATAGTCTACATACATTGGGTTATGTTCTCGGAGGGTATGGTTTTCTGTAAACCTTTTGACATTATCCAAATATGTAACGTTCTACAAATGTTTGGTTTTGTACTTTAATATTCTAACCCTGATCTAGAGTGTCCATTGCCGGCAGTGCATAAAGGATGGACTCCCGGAATACCTGGTATGTCGCACAGAATCACTTGACAGTTGAAGTTGTTAGTTTAGCCGTTCGAATCTTAAACGTGGTGGTAACGACATCGAACGGATAGACATTCAGTTATCTAGTTCATACATGAGCTTAAGGTGTCCGCCACTAAAATGTGTATTAATTTGTATATCTGAAAAAAAGTTATACTCTCGATGCTGCGGGTGTGGTTCGGGGAAGTTTGCGCCTTCGTTAAAACGTTTGACTTTATACCGATTGGTAACGCGCTCAAATGGTTTGACGCGCTATTTTCATATGCAAACTGCAAATTAAGGTGTCTATTGCTAATGCTGTACAGCGGATTTACTCCGGTAATACCTGGTTCGTCTCTCGGAATCGCAGGATAGGTGTTGCAATTGACATAGCCGTTCGTCTTAGAATGAATCTGCTAACGTTCCCGAAGCGTTTGACCCTCAATCTTCTATTTCAAGCATGTAACCAAGGTGCTTGTCACTTGAAGTCATACTAATTCGTCCCTCTGAACACGATGCTAAATTCCAGATACAGCGGGTTAGTTTTTCAGAGGGTAAGGTCTTTGGTAAAACGTTTGACTTTACAGAAATTCGTTACGTTCTCACTCGAATTGACGCTCTAATTTAAGATGCAAACCGTGAATTAATGTGTCTATAGTCAATATTCTTCAGCGGACTTACCCTCGGTTTTCCCGGGTTGACGCTCGGAGTCGCGCGATAGGTGAAGCTATTGACTCAGCCGTTCGTCCCTCACAGAACGTGGAATCGTTCTCAAACTGTTAGAATCTCGATATACGAATTCATGCATGAATTTAAAGTGCCTCTCTAGAGTGTATACCAGTTCGTATATCTGAACGCTGTTTTGTTTATCGAAGGGTAAGGTATTCTGTAAGAAGTTTGACCCTACACCGATAGGTAATGTTCTACAACGGCTTGACGGCCTGCTTTAATATTCAAGCGTGAAATAAAGTATCTATTGCCCATACTGTTCAGCGGATTTTCTCGCGGATTACCTGATTTGACACTCGGAATCACAGGACAGGTGAAGCAGTCCCCACAGCTAGTCTAGAGATAGTGGTAACGTCCGCGATCGGTTTGACTATCGATATTCAAGTTCATAAATGGTTTTATGGTACTCACACTATATTGTATATTAATGTGTTTCCCTATACGCGAAGTTATCATCTCGTTACTGCGGGTTATATTCTCGGAAGGTATGGACTTCGGTAAATAGAGTAACTACATACCAATTGATAATGATCGCAGACAGTATGACGGTCTACTTTAATGTATATGCCGTGAATTATGGTGTCCATTGCCCATATAATTCAGCGGATTTACTCCCTCAATATCTGGTTTGACTTTCGGAATCGCATGGTACGTGAAGCTATTGACATAGCCGTTCGAATCTCAAAGGGGGTGGTAACGTGCTCGAGCGGTTTGACCCTAGATATTCTAATTCGTGCATGAAATAGAAGGTGCTCGCAACTATGATGCATACTAATTCGTCCCTCTGAACACGCTGTTATATTCTAGATACATAGGTTTAATGTTTTCAGTGGGTAAGTTGTTCCGTAAAACGTTTGACTTTATGGGAATTTGTAACTTTCTCAATCCAACTGACGCTCTACATTAGCATGCAAACCGTGAACTAATGTGCATATTACCAATACTCTTCAACGTATTTTCTCCCGGAATGCCTGGTTAGATTCTCGAAATCGCAGAGTAGGTGAACCGATTGACATAGCCGTTCGTCTCTCACAGAAGACGGCAACGATCTCTAAAGATGTGACCGCCGATCTTCTAATTTATACATGAAGTTAAGGTGCCCCTCATTAAAATGTAAAATAATTTCATGCTCTGATCACGAAGTTATCACCTGGATGATGAGGGTCAGTTTTTGTGTGGTAAGTCCGCCAGTAAAGTGTTTGACTTTATAAAAATTGGTAACGATTTTAAGCATTATCACGCTCTTCTTTAATATTGAAACCGAGAATTAGGCCGTCAATTGCCAATACCACTCGACGAATTTACTCCCGGAAAGCTTGGTTTGGCTCTCGGAGTCACAGGATAGGAGAAACATTTTTACTTAGCCGGTCAACTCTAAATGAGGGTGGTAACGTTCTCAAACGGTACGACTCTTTATGTTCTTATTCATTCATGAAATGAAGGAGCACGTATCTAAAATGTCTACTAACTCGTCCCACTGAACACCATGTTATACTGTGGATAGAGCGGGTTAGTTCGTAGGAGGATAAGGTCTACAGTAAAACGTTTAACTTTATACCAATTTATAACGCTCTCAAATGGGGTCGCGCTACTTTAATATTAAAACCGTGAGTTAAAGTGTCTAATGCCAATATTGTTCTGCGTACATACTGCCGGAACATCTGGTTTGACTTTCGGAATAACACTATAGGTGAATCTATTCATCTGGCCGTTCAACTACCATTGAAGATGGGAACGTCGTCGACTGGTTTGGTTCCCGATTATTTCATTCATACATGAAGATAAGGTGTCCACCTGCTAAAATATCTAGTAATTTTTTTTCCGTGTGCACCAATCATGACAATCGCTACGGGGGCTAGCGTTCGCGTAATGTAAAGTGTATGTTAAAATGAATTACTTTATTCCAATTATTAATGTTCTCCGACGGTTTGAGTCTCAACCTTAATACTCACGCCATCAATTACGGTATCTATTGACAAAATTGTCCACCGCATTTAGGTCTAAAATACGTGGTATCGCTCTCGCAATCTCAGAATAGGAGAATCTATTGATCTTGATGTGGTTTTTCAATAAAGGTGGAATCGTTCTGTTTGGATTGAATATCGATTTTGCTATTCATATACGCAACAATGCTGTGCGTCTGTTAGAAACTCTACTAATTGGTTTGCGTAGGCATTAAGTATGATACTCGATACAGCGGGCTAGGTTCTAGGAAGGCAAGTTATTCGGTAAACAGTATGTTTTTATGAAAATTGGTTATGATCTCCAAGGTATTGACACTCTACTTTACTATTCAAACCGTGAATTTAGGTATCTATTGCTCATACATTTCCGCGGATTTACTTCTGGAGTACCTGGTTTGCTACCCGAATCACATGATTGGTGAAGCTATTGAGTCAGCCGTTCTGTTCCCACAGACGGTTGTAACGTCCCCGAACGCTTTGACCCTTGATATTTTAATTCATACATCAATTTAACGTGCCGCCACTAAATTCTATATATAAATGTGTTTCTCTAAACTCGAAGCTATACTCTCGATACGGCGGGTTAGCTTCTTGGACGTTAAGGCCATCTGTAATGGTATTGACTTTTTACCAACTAGCAATGCTTTCAAACGGTTTGACGCTTTACTTTTTTATTCAAACGATGACTTAAGGCATCTATTGACAATAATGTTCAGGGGATTTACTCCCGGAATACCTGGTTTGACTCTCGGAATTGCAGGGTACGTGAAGTAACAATAGGATTAAGATCATATATTCATAAACGTACAATCAAATACTTCCAAAGACATCTTTACTGGAAGCAACAATTTTTAACGTTACACATACGAAACTTTGTAGAAAATCGGAAATATCATAGCAGTAAGTTACTGAACGCAGAAATAAACATCTGCGGAAGGATGCATACGGCACAAAATGAAGGATAATGAAATTAACAGAGATCATACAGCAGTGCCGCTTCGTTCTGCCGTACGCTACTACAAGGCCTCGACAGTCGTGTCCCTCAATCAGCGTTGGTATATATACAGAAAATCATATAAAACAACAAAAAGGTTACCAAAACATCGGCAAAAACGTACACTCACCTAGTGCCAAAGACACTATCACTAAGAAAGGCAATTCTTTAAGGTCAAGATTTAAAATTTAATAGAAAGTTGACAACATCATACCAGTAATTTGCAGTGTGTAAAGACAAATAGGAAACTACAGAAGAATGCATACGGTACAATAATACGGTTAAAGATATTAACGAAATCCATCCTCTACGCCGAACCGGTCATCCGAATACAACTACAGGACAGCGCCTGTCGTGTATCGACGGATGCGAAGGTACTCATAGAGACAATCATATATTACCTCAACGAGTTTAACATAATATTGTCGTAAACGTACACTCAGCTAATGCCGAAGGAACTTCTAATATGGTATACAATTTCTTAAACTAAAAATTGATTATTCTGTAAAATATGGAAAAAATCATATCAGTCCATTGCAGTATATATAAAGAAATGGGAAACTGCAAAGAAATGCAGACGGTACAAAATCAAGGTTAATGAAAATAACAATGGTCGTTCTCTAGTGTCGCTCCGATTTGCCGTACGCAACTACAAAACCTCGCCAGTTGTGTCGCGCCGGCAGCGTAGGTACGCATACAGACAATCATTAAATATGACAACAAATTTAACAAAATATTTCCTTAAAGATGGACTCCTTTAGATCCAAAGGCACTTTTACAAAAAGTACAATTTTTGAAATAAAAGATTGGAAATTAAAAAAAGAAACCGTGAATATCATAACAGTATACTACGTTATATCGAAATTAATAGAAAACAGCGAAAGAACGCTACGGTAGAATACTAAGGTTACAGAAATTAGCAAGGACCATAGAATAGTTTCGCTCCGATCCGCCGAAATCAACTGCAAGACCACTTCAGCCGTGTCGCTCCGGGAGCGTACGGACGCATACAGACAATCATATAATACGACAACAAATTCAACAAGATATCGTCATAAACCTCAGCTTAACTGATTCAAAAGAAACTTACACTAAAAAATACAGTTTCTTAAACTAAGAATTGACGATTTTGAAAATTCGATGATACCATAACAGTAAATTGCAGCACGTAGAAATAAATAGAAATCTGCGAATGAATTCTTACGGTGCAATATTAAAGATAAAGAAACTAGCAATGTCCAAAGAGTATTGTTCCTCCGCTCAACCGAATGCAGCTGCAAGACAACTCCAATGGCGCGCACTGGAAGTGCAGGTATGTTCACAGACAATCAAATAAAATAACAATAAGTTTAACATAATATTATCATAAACTTAAACTCAACTAACTCAAAAGACAATATTATTAGGGAATACAATTCAGAAAATTGAAAATTGACAATTTTGAAAAGAAATCGAAGATATCAAAGCAGTAAATTACAGTATGATTAAATAAATGGATGACCGGGATTAAATGCATACCGTACAAAATTAAATTTAACCAACTTAACTGGGACACTCCAATAGTGCCGCTTCGATCTGCCGTACGGAAATACAGGATATCGCCATTAGTATCGTCCCGCCAGCGTAGGTACGTATACAGACAATCATATAAAATACGAATAAGATCAACATAATAATGTCATAAATGTAAACTCAACATATTCAAAAGGCACATTTCTAAAGAAATACAATTTTTTCTACTAAATATTAAATGTTCCGAAAAAAATCGGAAATATTATAACCGTAACTTACGGTATATATAAATAAATGGAAGACTGGGAAAGAATGCAGATGGTACAGAATCAAGGTTAGAACACTTATCGAAGATCATGGAGTAGTGTCGCACCGATGTACCGAATGCAATTGCAAGACGACTTCATCCGTGACGCTCCGGAAGCATAGGTACGTGTACAAACAATCATATAAAATTATAACGAGCTTAACAATATATCGTTATAAGCGGAAACTCAACCAATTCGGAAGAAACCTATACTGAGAAGTATAGCTTTTTAAATTAGAAATTGCAGGCTTTGGGAGAAAATCGAAAATATCACAGTAAATTAGAGTATGTATAAATAAATGGAAAACACAAGGAGAAACGGATACTGGTCCAAATCAAGATTAAAGCAATTAATGTATATTATCCAACTGTGTCTCTCCGATCTTTCGTACACAACTGCAACGTCAATCAGCTCGTATAGAACCGCAGAGCCGATAGGCATACGGTGGCGAGCAGAGTTGCGTCGCAACGATCTACTGATACTTGACTGCAAGTTCACTGCAGTCGTGTGGTTCCGATAGCGTAAGCTCGTGTACAGACAGTCATATAATACAACAACAAATTCAACAAAATAATGTCACATACGTACCCTCAACAAATTCCAAAGGCACTTTTACTAAGGACTACAATTTTATGAACTGAAAATTGAATATTTTGAATAAAATTGAAAATGTAACAGTTAATTATGCTATGTATATATAAATAGAAAACATGGGGAAAGTGCACACGGGACAAAGTCAAGGATGAGGAAATACGATACAGTAGAGTAGCTCCGATCTGCCGAACCCAACTACGAGCCCAATCCAGTCGTGTCGCACTGGAAGCGTTGGTGCCAGCAGAAACAATCATATAAAAGATCAATAAGTTTAACAAACTATTGGCATAAAAGATGACTCAACGGAGGTAATTGGTACTTTTATTAAGAAATACAATTCATTTTACTAAGGAATAAGAAATATGGAAAAAATTGAAAACATCACAGCAGTAAATTACAGCATGTACAAATAAATGGAAAACTGGGAAGAATTGCATACGGTATGAAATCAAGGTTAATGAAAATAACGAAGATCATCCAGTAGTGCAAGTCCGAACTGCCGTACGTAGATGCCAGACATCGCTAGCGCTGCAATTCTGACAGCGTAGGTACGTATAGAGTCAATCATAGAAACACTAAATTACAGCATTTGTAAATAAATAGAAAACTGCGAAGGAATGCATACGGAAAATATTGTGGTTATGGATATGAACAAAGACAATCCAATAGCGCCGCTCTGGAGACAATTCAGTACTCCGATCCCCCAAACGCAACTACATGACCACTACAACCGTGACGCCTCGGAAGCGTAGATCCGCATACACAAAACCGTATAAATAATATCTAGCTTAACAAATAACTGACACAAACGTAAGCTCATCTATATCCAAAGACAATTTTACGATGAAATGTATAAATTAATGGAAGACTGGGATGGAATGCATGCGGTACAGTAATAAGGCTAGATAAATTATCGAAGATCATTTAGTAGTGTTGCTCCGATCTACCGAACGCAGCTACGAGGCCACTCCTGCCGTGTGGCAAAGGAAGCGTAGTTACCTACAAAAAACGTCATATAAAATAACAATAAGATTAACAAGATAACGATATAAACGTACTCTCAACTAATTCCATGGACACTCTTACAAGGAAATACAATCTTTTAAACCAAAAATTTATAATTACATAAAAAATATAAAACATCATAAGATTAAATTACAGTATGTATATGTACATGGAAGACTGAAAAAGATGCGTGCTGTACAATATCAAGGATGGAGAAATTAGCGGAGACCATGCTGTAGAGTCGCCCAGACCAGCCGTACGTAGCTACAAACAATACCTCGCCAGTCGCGACGAAGGACAAAGTCGATGGATAAAGGAATTGATGGAGACCATCCTGCGGTGTCGCCCAACCTGCCGTACGCAAAAGCAAAACAGCGCCAGAGTTATCGCTCCGACAGCGTAGGAACGTATACAGACTATGTTATGAAATGAAAATAAGCTCAACACAACAATGTCATATCGTGCACTCATCTATTTCTGAAGTCACTTTTACTGAAAAAATAATATTGTTTAAAATATAAATTGAAAATTCAGATGGGAATCGAAGATGTCATAACATTAATTTACAGTATGTGTAAATAAATGGGAAAGTTGGAACAAAATGCACACGGCTCAAAATCATCGTTAACAAAATCAACGAAGACAATCCAGTATACCGCTCCGATCTGCCGTTCGCAACTACAAGACCACTGCAGCTGTGTCGCGCCGGAAGCATAGGTACGTATACAATTAATCATATAAGATAACAAGGAATTTAGCATAATATTATGATGTATGTACATACAAATTATTCCAAAGACACGTTTACTAGGGAATACAATATTTCAATCTAAAAATTGAAAATTGTGTAGAAAATCTAAAATATCATAACAGTAAATTACAGTGTGTATAAATAAATGGGGAACTGGAAAGGGGTGCATTCGGTACAATATCAAGGTTAAAGAAGTTACCGTAGATCATGCCCTAGTTTCGGTCGGATCTACCGAACGCAACTACATGATCACCCCAGGCTTATACAGATAATCATAGAAAATAACACTATGTTTAACAAAATAATGCCATAAACGTATACTCAACTTATTCCAAAGATACCTTTCCTAAGAAATACAGCTTTTTAAAATAAAAATAGATACTTTCGAAATAAATCTAGAATATCAAAACAGAACTGGTAAAAAATGCAAGCGGTACAAAATCAAAGTTAAAGGAATTGAGGAAGTCCATCCAGTTGATCCGCTCCGTTCAGCCGTACGCTACTACTGAACCTCGCCAGACGTGTGGCTATAGAAGCGTAGGTCCGTGCACAGATAATCATATAAAATAATAATAAATTTAACAAAATGATGTCTTGAACGTGCACTGAAATATTTCCAAAGGCACTTGTATTCAGAAATATAATTTCTTCAACTAACAATTGACAATTTCGAAAAAAAATTGTAATCACCATAACAGTAAATTGCAGTATTTGTATATAAATATAAAAATGAGAAAGAATTGCATGCGGTTCAAAACCATGTCTTAAGAAATTATCGGTGACCATACAATAGTGTTTCTCGATCAGCCGTACCATCATTCACTGTTCGTTGTTTAACTTTACCCATTCGTAAGAGTCTAACTTTTTACCGTATGCCATTCCATCCGAGAAGCTAACCCGCTATGTTGAGGGTATTACTTCGTGTTCCGAGAAGCATGTTACATGTCATTTTAGTTACGGGCACCTTCATCTCGTGTATGGATTAGAAGATCGGGAGGCAGACTGATCATGAACATTACCGCCTCCTTTGAAAGTCGAACGGTCAAGTGAATAACTTCACCTATCCCGTGATTCCGCGAGTCAACCCAGGGAAACCGAGATGTAAGTCCGCTAAACAGTATTCGGAGTAGACACCTTAATTCGTAGTTTGAATATTAACATAGAGCGTTAAACTGTTTGAGAGCGTTACCAATTGGTATAATGTCAAACGTTTTAGCAACGACCTTACCCTCCGAAAAACTAACCCGCTGCATCGAGAGTATTACTTCGAGATCGGAATTACAAATTAGTTTATATTCTAGTGGCGGGCTCCTTATTTTCAGGTATGAATAAGATGATCGAGCGTCAAACCGTTGGAGAACGTTACCAATTGGTATAGAGTCAAACGTTTCACTGAAGACCTTACACTCCGAAAATCTAGCCGGCTATATCGAGAGTATCGCTGCGTGTTCACAGGAAGGAATTAGCATACATTTTAATTACGGTCATCATAACTTCATGTGCGAGTTAGAAGAACGATAGTCAAACCGATCAACAACGTTACCACCCTCCCTGAGAGTCGAACGGCTATGTCAATAGCTTCACCAATTCTGTTATTCCATTG